>NC_048412.1:20241267-20291345 GCF_013103735.1 Etheostoma cragini | reverse complement strand
CCGGTGAGTGTATAATCTTTCATTTGATGCCTTTGAGATTTTGCCATCTTTTCTTGGCTTCTTTATGCACATTAATACAAATTTTTACCTGGGGGGCCAAACTTTTGAGTATATAGATTCATAATTGATGACTGAAGGAAAAACTTTATGCTCCCTGTGTATCCTATGGGTCTACCTGAGCTACCGTTAAATCTAGGGTGGCCAAACTGCAACTTACTACCTGTAAGCAGCTTCTTGGTGTTTTGCCTGTATACATGTGGGTCTTGTTTTCTTATCCGATTGTCTTCATTTTATTTTGAATCAAACTGTATTTATATTCTATGCAAATCATTGCCCTAATATGAGAGCAAAAACTCTTGAATTACTGAAAGAAAACTGCACATTTCAGAGGACAATTTACAAACCTTGTGACTAAAACAAGTTTGTTCATGATATTTATGTTAATTCTATATTGAGTTATACGTATAACCATTTGGTACATTTTTTGTAAAAATAAAATTGTTAAACCATTAATGAATATGTTCTTACGCTGCTTTATAGCCTGGTATCAAGTTCCACTAAAACTTTTTTTTTTAGACTCTTTGTATCCAACTTTTAAGTTAAACACTCACCCTAGAAAAAAGTGTGTTGAGACAATGGACCTTCTGTCTTTCAGTCACATAGGCATAGTACTGAGTAATGCCCTTCAAGGTCAGTTCTTCCATCAAGTTGATCTCATAAGGCTTCTTCAGGTGTTTGTTCTGAAAATACATTAACAGTGCATTATGAAACAAGATTAGTGATTTTTTTACCTTTTCAGAAAACCAAATTGTTGTTGTTTAGGTTCTCACCATAAACTTTTGCACACTGATTGGGAAAGTGGCAGAGTAAAGCAGGATCTGACGGTCCTTCGGCATGAAGCTGATTATGTCTTCAATCAGGACCACAAAGTCCTGGGACAGCAGTTTATCTGCCTAAGATTTTTAAAGAAAGCCCATTAAGAAATACAGTCCACAGTATTGAAAAGTTAATTCCGAAATTAAAGAGGAGCCAAACCTACTTCATCCATCACAATCAGTTGGGCTTTATCCATTTTTGCCACACCCTTCTTGATTAGGTCTAGTATCCTGCCTGGTGTAGCAATCACTACATGCACTATAAGGAGGGTAGGAGGAACAAACAGCACATCACAACAGGTTATGGGAACAGCTGCACAAAAAGACATTGCTAAACTGAGGTCGATAGAAGAGTTTGTCATTCAACAAAAAATTTGAGTAGGGCATGAAAAGAATCTTTGGTAAATATATAGCAATACTTTCACGAAAATAATTCAAATAAGGCACGAGTTGTAATGACCCATGTTCAAACGAGTCATGGCTTCAGAGTGACAAGATAATTACATTAAACACTGGACAGTAGCTTCCACGTAAGAACTGCATATCTACAATCTTGTGGAAAAATCAGTCTTCATCATATTGAATATTAAGGGAATGACGAGTACCTGTCTCATCAAGACGCATGATGTCATCCCTCAAGTTGGTACCACCCGTGGTAGCCATGACCTTAACCCCTCCTAGGTGCTTACTGAGCTGAATGCTGATCTGGCTCACTTGCAGGGCCAACTCTCTTGTTGGCACCATAACTATGGCTTGATTGAGACAAAAAAGGGAAGGGCTGATTAAATGCCAGAGTTGGTGAGACGCATCGAGAAAGTGGAAAAAGTATGCTTACAAATTATTCTTTTCTGACCAAAAACTGCTCACCAACCATATAAAATAAATACATATGGGGTAGAATAGTGCAGTGATCACAGAACAGAGATGGTGGACCAAAAAAATCTCTCAAAAGGTGCTTTACTCTTGTTAATGCAAATGACATCTGAAATTTGTGGAAAGCAGCTAAATCTGCTGCTTAAAAACCTGTATACCAAGGCTTTTCCTAAAAAATATGCTTCACTTTAAAACTGGGTTAGTTGTTATACAAAATATTCACTATAATTTCATAAAAACAAAGTTGATGTCTTCATAAATGTATGTTTCACACTGTTTCAAACGGTTAAAAAATTAGCACTATTAGGTGGAAGCTGCAAAACCTTACCCTGTATGTGATCCTTCTTCAGGTCTATCCTCTCCAGAAGAGGGATGAGGTAGGCTCCACTTTTCCCCGTGCCATTCTTGGCCCGGGCCAAAATATCTCTGCCTGACAAAGCGATGGGGATGCTCTCCTCCTTTTTTTACAGCCAGACAAGTCATATCAGTAGAATGGGCAAAGTTAATGGTTAATTAATAACATGACATTATTCAAAAATACGGTAAACAAAGCAACAATATGCAAAGGACTATCCTGTTGCTGAGCCTTTTGAGTCCACAATAGGGCTGCAACGTCACACCACAATATAACAGTACGTACTACAGGGAAGTAGGCCTTTGAAAATGACGCTTGAATATTTGTTCTAAAAAAAACAATTTAAAAAATCAGATACAAATATAGGGCTGCACGCTTATGGCCACAATGATAATCCCCATTATTTTGATCCATATTGAGATCAAAAGTATTTATCATGATTTGTTGTTAAAAATATATGACTATATATAATAATATACCAATGCCAAAGACTGATTATACTTGTTCAAGCAACTGGTAAGTAGTTGGGAGATTATAAAATGATATTATAAAAAAAAATCTGTTATTTATATAAAGTTATAAAACTAATGTTATAACGCATGTTTTTTTACAATCCTTTTCTGTGTTATACGCCAACACGTTACCGCCCATTTTTTGGGGCTGCAGTGCACGCGCTCCATCTTCCCCTTGATTTTTGGAGAGTGCGCACGTCGGAATTCAACAGCTGCACTGTGAGGACTCGCCAAGTAGAACAAATATGACTTCCACCCAAACAATTGAACAGTTGAGCTGTCCCACCACCAGAAATACACATTTGCGTGTGAAATGAAGAAGCAACTCACCCACACTGATTCCGCTCCCTTCTAAACTCAGTCGCTTATAGTATCAGTGTCATTATTAATCCGTAAATTCACTACTGGTAGGTACGGTTTGGTGAGTTTTCACAGTTTGGTCGAAGTCGAGACAAGTGTTAAGTTTGCTAAAGTTAGCTTTGTTGGGATGCAAGTGACATTTTGTTTTCTTTTAGTTTATAGCATTATGACCAACTGCTACCTGTTTTGGAATTTTCCTCACATTACTCTGTCCTCTGCAACATTCTACATCTAGAAAGCAAGCTGCATGGAACAACTCTGATTGGCTCATGGAGGCACGTGATCAGACAGTGGTTTGGATTAGCTTTGAAAAAAAAAAAAAAAGTGCTATACAGAGCCTTCTATGAACATAATGATGCATTTAAATTGTTGCTTGATCGCGCAAATTTGACCATAGAAAGCCACAGTCATGAGTGTGATAAAATTTTGATTAACTGTGCATATATTTAAATATCTGTTTTTGCGCATTATGTCCGTAAGTGGTCGAGGGGTCAAACTAATAGCTCGTCTCTGCAATTAAAGATTTACGCTAGCGTCTTTGTGCCGTTTTACTTCCAGTACCGGCACCCACATGATAGAATGTTGTCAACAGGCCCACTCACTCGCTGTGAACTTTTCCCGACCGGCTCAATGAGACAGGAAGTTGAATGTTAATATTTACTATTTGAATATAAATTCAAATTTAGAATATTCATTGACAGCCCTATAAGGAAGACCATCTATGAATGCAATGTACCTCCCGCATCTAAAATTGCACAAACTGTTGTTATACCGTTAATACGAGGTGAGAGGCTAGGCAGTCAAATGTCTTCGTCAGAGATGAAGATGATGTCTAACAAAGATGCCTGAAGTAAATCATTTTGGTGAGTGAAATCTGGAAGTGTCTCAAATTTCAATCATTAACTGAATTAACAAAAGGACCATTCTGAGTTGTATAAGCGCGGTTAAAGGCATGGGGGTGAATATTAAGGCAGCCTCAAGATGGTTTACAAAAATTACAAACCTAATATCTTTATTTACCTGGACAGGGGATGGTTTCTCCCATCCCATTTCAAAGATTCCCATTAGCAGTTCCCGTTTTAGGCAGTAGTCTTCAAATTCATTTCCCTTAGTTGATGTCACATCCTGGGAGAACACAGCAAAACTATGGTTAGGTTACCATTTCATAGGATCCAGAAGTTTAAGTAATCGCATTAGAAGCCACCACAAAATGAGTCTAAAACATGCCAAATTCTACGGAAATGTGGGAAGTCTCTTAGAGTTATGAACAGTGAATCTGAATAATGATTTCTGCCAGTACTAATGGTTACCTTACCGCGGTTCTCATCCTGGTGTCTTTTGGAGGAAGCTCCAGGCACTTCTTCCAGTCATCCCCGAACCTAATAAGAATTTGCATTGTTATGTCTTAATAAATAACAAAGGGGGCTCTGAAATAAATTGAACCCCCCAAATAAAAATGTCCATATTATATAGAGACTAGGATGTTGGCCAGGCAATGACTCAAAGGTACTAGACATGTCAGATATACACACACAATATATATGTGCCATGTACAACAGCAAAAACATCACGTGTCTCATCTTCTTTTAGTGTTTTAAATATGTTTGTGGTCAACTTTATTGTGCAAAACACTTACTAAAATGTTCGTTCTCTGGTAAGGAATTAATTTATATATACACTTTGCAGATTGTATCCAGTGTAAGTAGTCAAGCTATAGATTACGGATACAAATAACATTTATTTCAATGCAGAATTGAGCGCTGGATCTTACTTGATGCCCCCACTGCTTTGCGGAATGCTGGTCCTTTTCTGGGGGACACTGGGCTGTTGGGCAGCTGCAAGAAGTGATGCCTGTCCTCTGAGTTGCCCATTTGCTGGTTTGTTCAATCCAATCATCTGTGCTGGGTTTGCTGTTCTTGCTGTAGCCATCACAATAACTGGCAATTTTCCTCAGTGTGTTATATGTGCCTCAGGCTGCCTATTTTACTGATATCTTGCCTAATGCACCAGTGTAAAAAACAAAAAATAAAAAGCTGTAAAAATAAAAAAAATACTTTTTTAAAGAATGTATTGTGTACACAATCTGACGTCCAGGCCTCTTGAAAAGAAGAGGTCTGCTTATGAATTCTGTCTATTTACAAGACAACTCTCCGAAAAAGGGAGAAATAACATTCATATGAATAAATAAATCAATTATGTGACCAAAACATACTCTTGTTTCAAAATCGTTTGTTAGAGTACTATTATCCTGCTGTAACGATGATCCAAAATTTTCTTTTTGTGCCCTTCGGGTAGCTTGGCTTTTTAGGTCCAAGTGCTTTGTTTATACATTCAAAATGACCAGTAGTAAAATATGATCTGCTTCGTCACGTCTGACTATTGTTACGATTTGTTCCTTTGACATCAAAAAAATCTTCAAACGTCTTTGCTGTGGCTCAAAAACGTAACTCCAGCAATTTTGTCGTTAACATGAACAGTCCAGTTTAAATGTATGTGGTTATCTTGTTCCAGTTGCGTTTACTTGTGCAGCAAACGTTTGAGATGACAGTCTGCAAAGTGCTTTGGGAATTGCCGATCAACAAAAACTCCAGGTTACCTGCCAAGCAATAAACAATCGTGGGTGGTTAGTTTAGAGCATCATCAAGCGAGACAACAACAACAAAATAACACTCAACAATGAACAACCCAAAATAATCTACTAGACCAATAACATACACTTTAGATGTGTGCACCGTGCATTACCACCGACTATCATTGATAAGGTGGAACACGAACAATTCCACGACAGATAACTTTGGACAGCAAAATTGGTAAAAACTTAATCCAACTAATGGTAGCAAAGTTAACAGGGCGAGACTGAAGTCAACAGCATTATTTTGATATGAAATGTAAGTAAACAACTGCCAGCGCGGCTTTGTTGTGATGCCATGCTAACCTGATTGCTAACGTTCAAAGTTAGCTATTTAGCCATTGGACTTTAACCTTATCAGCATTTAACAGAAAAAGTAAAGTCAGCCACCACGGTGTTGTCCCGTGGGTATCTTCTTTCATGAGACCTTCGTTGTCAATGTCGATAGCAAAGTTAGCTTGAAAGAAGTTAATCAGCGTGCCTGTAACAGCGTTAAAACTTTATATATAGCAACGTGGCTTTGGCCGTCCACCTAGCATAACAACGTTAAACCTTGTTCATTTTTTGTAATACGGACCCGGTTTTAATCATCGAGAAATGACGTGCACAAAGCAAACCCGTGTGGAGCTTCTGGACTCGCACAATTTTAACAATTTTATTCAACCTGGCCAAATTTAGCATGCTAGTTTTAGCTTAGCCACACTGTGGTAACAATGCGTTACTGTTAACGCTATAAAACACGCTTGAAAAAAATAGTCTTTACCAAGCCGAAAAAAGATGCTACCTACACTTTGCTACAATCACCAACAATCTTCCCCCTTAGCGTCGTTGCTTAACGTTTCGTTGACAGTTTAATTAAGTTCGGTAAATACTCGCTGTTTCGAGAAATCCACCGAGTTTTCACTCTTTTGTCTCTTCTTTCGGATTATCGACAATTCAACATGGCCGCGCGCTCGTTTTGGGCTGATTGTTTCGTCCAAAGGACCTCCCACCGACCAATCACAACACTGCTTTGAAATTCACAAATGTTACTGTGGGAGAAGCACAAGCTGACAAATCAAGACAAATTTGAATCTGTTGGACATATTTTGTTTAAAACGTAGGCCATACACAACTTTTGACACTGAAGAAAGTGAGTGAAATCTGGACACATGGACTGAAGTAACAAAGCATAGTTCTGGGTTTTAGTGAGTGCAGTTGTAGGCTTCAGTTGATTTTTGTAATTTTGATTCAAGAGAATGGCGTGTGGGTTAATATTACAGCAGCCTCAAGGTGGATCAGAAAGAAAAGACAAATCAAGCTCACTTCACGTAAACTAAAGGGCCCCCATATCTTCTTTTTTTGGCAGTTTTTTTCCAAAGGACCTCCCACTGACCAATCACAACACTGCTTTTAAAATGTATTGTTGTGGGACAAGCTAACAAAACCAAGACAGGAGTGAATCTGTAGAACAATGTTTTATATATATATATATATATATATATATATATATTTAAAAAATATATACATACACAACTTTGGACAGTGATAA
Organism: Etheostoma cragini; assembly: GCF_013103735.1. NCBI lineage: Eukaryota > Metazoa > Chordata > Actinopteri > Perciformes > Percidae > Etheostoma > Etheostoma cragini. Next base: position 20,284,210 of record NC_048412.1, on the reverse strand, counting down.
AACAACACACACACACATGCACGCATACATACATACACACAGTCACATAGGCATATGCACACACACAATCACCTGAAAGGTTTTGTGGACATAGGTTAATAAAATGGCAGAAATAAGGAATTTAACTGTGCAATATTAAGCAGGTCAAGCCTTACAGTAAGCACAGTACAGTAAGTGAGAAAAGGGCCAGGCCCATGTCCATAATTTACTGACATCTAGGCAGTCTACAAACAGTCCTTTTATGTTCAACGTTGATTGCATGCAGTGGCATATTTCTATCGCTGCATAGATGCATGTAAAGAAATTGAGCTGGTCACTGCAACAGCTTGTCAGTCGCCAGTTTGGTCCTCAGGAGGTTGACCACAACAGCAGCTGGATGAACAAAGAGGCTGCAGCCACTCTGTCCAGGCATCAAACTTTAACTTTTTTTGGTCATGGTGTCCAGCAAAAGATGGCCAGGTTGTAGGGAAGTGTAAATTCAGGTGCATTATTTTGCTGTTTCTTCATCCCATTGGCTGACCCTTCTCCTGGATGTCCTTATGGGCACTGAAGTCTATTTACTGGTTGGCTGTGTGGAGGTAGTTGCAAGTTGCACTGGACAATAATATAGAGCTAGTAAAATGGAAATACAAGGGTAGATGAAGTCCTTGGAGAATGAGAGGTGCCATGATGAGGGGGGTGTGGTGTAGTCACAGGTGAACATCCACGACTGTGGTTGGGAGATGGGGACCCTAACGTAGAGACAAAGAGTACAAATGAAATACTGTGATTTAAGTGTGTGTGTGTGTGTGTGTGTGTGTGTGTGTGTGAACCTGTAGGTCCATTTTCTTACCATTTTCTGTTAAGTTGCTCCCATGTGGTGAGAGAGACACACATTGTTGATCTTGGACTCTTATGTGGTTGGAGCCTCTCCCTCGCAACACATCTGCTATCTGCAAAAGATTTGAAGTCTCTTACAAACTTGTGTGCACAACCTAAAGTGAGTTTCAACTAAGACAAAAATGACTCTTGAGCCAAACAAACTGTGCACCATTCAGCTCTGTCCTCTAGAGGGAATGAAACACACATTTATTTTCTATTTCTGGCTCCAAACATTTTTTCCCACTATCCTAACCAGCATAGTTAGAGAGAGACAGACATCATTTTGACAATCACAAGAAAGTCGTTTAGAGGTAATTTGGCAATTTTTTTTTAGGGTTCACCGTTTTCTTGACACTATCAGAATTATCCTGACGCAGCAACTCACAACCATAAAAAAGGGCTAAAACTGACAAGACAGGAAGAATGACATTTCAGCAAGGTTTGTTTTATTATGCACATTTTCTTTTTCTGTCATTCTCTCGCTCACTTTCTTGTTCTTGGCCACCATCACAGGGGTATCGTTATGGTAGTTCTTGAGGCTGCTGTCAGCTCCGCTCTTTAGCAGCAGGCGCACCGTGTCCACCTGACCTCGTCCACAGGCACCGTGCAGGGCTGTGTTCCCACTGTATGACTGGCTGTTAACATCACAGCCACTCTGCAAGAGAAAAACAGAAGAAGTTGACACAGATGTGATTCATAGAGAAAGGCAGAGGAGACGCCGCTAAGCATAGAAAGTGAAACAAAAGATAGATCCACGGAGAGGGTGAGTTACATCTGATAGGAGAAATGAAGAAGAGAAAATGCTTTACAAAGACAGGTTAAGGAAGGAGAAAAGATACGTAATTCTGCCAATGTACAACACGTGTGCTAAGCTCTGATTAAAAAGTTAAACTTTGCATTTTTTTGCTCTTATTCTTTGAAGGTCTTATCTATAAGAAAAAAGAATGGGAAACAGACTTATCAAATAGAGATGAGTCACAACCCTTCTTTCCCCTCCGTCCTCCCTGCCCGCACACCATAATTACCTCAATGAGGAAGTGAACCATGTCTGCGTTATTGCTCTCCACAGCGTGCATGAGTGGACTCAGGCCACTTTTGATGTCCTGATTATAGAGAAAAAGAAAGAAGCACCATGGGAAAAGTCAGAAGCTGCACAGACGGTAAATGTAACATTTTGTGATGTTGTGAAACATAGTCAGTGCTGAGTCAGTGGAGCACAAAGACTGACCATAGCATTGATGTCAGCGCCTGCATCCAGCAGCATTTTGGCCAAATCTTTATGGCCACGCAGCACCGCCAGATGGAGAGGGCTCAAACCTGAGAAAAAGGGGCAGAGTAGAACCTGAATTTCACAGTGAGCAAATCCAAACATACACATGTTGTGCACATACAGTGTGCACAAATCCAGATGAATGCATATTCACACTCCTGCATTAACCAGTTTGTACATATACTCCACACACAGTATATCAGAAAAACCTGAAAAATGCTCCCCCCCCCTTCTCTTAGTCTTGATAAAACATGAAATCTCAGATTCTAATGAATTAAAATTAATTTAGGTAGACTTTGTTATTCAGTTAAAGTTGCTGTCATGTCATTAGATCGGATGCCTACGTACCAACTCACCTCCACTAATGCTCATTGTAGAAAGAGGAGCCTGTTTGTATTTTTGGGCCTTCTCCTGTATGCAGAGGTGTTACTTTCACACTAAAAAAGTCTCCTGATGCAGTGACATGACAGGCACACTGGGGAGATGAGGCAATGTGCCACTACATCAGACCACATGTCCTCTTCTCTTCCCTCCCATACACCCCATAACAACCAACCCAAACCCCTTCCTGAACAAGAGTCCACATTTCTTATATCCCCCAAACAACTAATAATGTAGTCTATGTAGTTGTTCACTTATTTTACCTTGTTTCTGCTTGCACATGTATTGCAAATGATGCTGTATTACTGTAAAGCGTATCCAATATCTAGATGTATATGTAAACCGGGTGATGTGAGGAAAATTCAACTGACAATGGTGCACATTTTCATCCTATATAAGTACCAATGCTTAGACAAAGTCTATTTATTATATACTAATGTAATACTCCTAATTTGATTATGACTTTGCTTGTGTTCATAAAATTAAACACAAAAAATCCCTGAGGAGGAAATGGTCAATCACAAGGCTTTATTAGATTGAATAACTTAATGATAAGAGCTAGTGAGTCATCCAAGATCTGTCTTTGTCAAGAACAATTCCATTACAATACAGACCAAGGAGCTTCTTCTGTAGACTACAACTTACCATCATAGTTTCTGATCTCCAGGCATATGGAGGATGAGGAGCGAGAAAGCACAATAGACAGACAGTCACGCTGGTCATATTCGCAGCAGAGGTGGAGCGCTGTTTGGCCGTTACGGTCTAAGGCATTAGGGTCGGCCCCGTCTCTCAACAAAGCCTCCACCATGTTTGCCTGCTGGGTGATCACTGCCAGATGAAGAGGGGTCTAAGTGGGCGGATAAGAGCAAAAATGACAGTTAAGACAAACCAGTGTATTCAGGTCCATAACCACAAAATGTCTCTTTAAATAGTTTTCATTTTTTACACTGCAGCACACACTAGACACCATTCAGAGAGCATGAACCCCCCACTAATGCTGAACAATGCTCCTACTCTTTACTATCCTCAAAGATATCATTCCTATCTCTTAAATTCTGAGATAAATATTTTAGTACTCTGTATACTGTTGATGTCATTATTTTAAAACAAGTATCTATCTTAGTGTCATTGCTCTAACTTAACATGCTTGTCCAATAGTGGAAATCCCAGATTGTGGTTTCCAGCAAATGTAATAATGTGGTCCCTTACTCAAGGCTTTTTTGTTGACATTCTTCAAATTGCAAATCCATGAAAGGAATAGTTTGATATTTTGGAAAAATACACTTTCTGGAGGCGAGTTAAATGAGAAACTACCGCTACTGTCTATGTGACTAACATGAAGCAAGAGCCATGAGAAAGTTAGTTGAGTACAAAGACACAGAAACAGCTAAATAACAAAATCTGCTTACCAGCTTCTCTAAAGCTACATAATTAACATATCTATCGTTTGTTTTATTCAGTATATACACCAGTCTTGGTTTGGTGCTTGTATAGGCAGATTTTTTTAATCCTTGGACAGAGCTATGCTAGCTGTTCCCCACTTTCCTATCTTTATTCTAAGCTAAGCTTAGATCTGAAAGGGCTATCCTCTAAATCTCAGCAATAAAGCCATATTTTTTTAGATATTCTACTGCCAGAAAGACAAGTTAAGAGTTATATTATAAGACCCATGCAGAAAAGTGGGAAGGTATGAATTTCCCAAATCTTCAAATTACCACATTGTTGTAAGTGAGGTTGGAGGAAGAATGTCATTGTTTCTAGTTTAGGCCTTCTTTCATTTCTAACCTGTTCTATGGGTTAAAGTTCAGAGACACAATTTAAACCATGCCCATTAGGACGGCCAATGCCTGACATAAATAAACAAGGAACCATGTCTGATAAGATTATCGTTATTACACATGTGATGGAGCGCATGGCCCATGTCACCGTAGCGATACGCTACCTAATTTAGGTTTAAAGTCTGACCTTAAATGTTACCTGTATATATGTTTATTTAGTTTGTTCATATGTTAAAGTTAATGATCACAAGGTTTAAATCATTTGTGAGCCTAACGATTCCTCAAATTGTTGTTGTGAATTATATGAATGTCTAGTGTGATAGATTTCATTCATCTTCAGTACTGCCTAGTCCCTTGATCCAACCCTGCCTTGTAGTATTGGAATGTTCCAATTTGAGGGGCGGCCTTCAGGCCTATATAAACAGTCAGTGGCATTTGCTGGAGACGGAGAGAGCATGAGGAATAGGCGTAAGGAATACTGGAGTGAGTAGGGCGTAAGTCCGTTGGATGCCCTCCACAATGACTTGCTTCAAGGTCAAAAGGAAACAGTGGTTTTGTTTTATATGATTGTCTTAACTCTCCTGTCAGTTTACTTTTATTTTGTGAAAGTATTTTGTTTTTGCTGTCCGCAATTTAGTTTATTTTTGTAACACTATTTTGCTGTATTGGCCTTACTTGGGGTGAACAATAAATACCCCATCTTTTCAACATCATCTTGGACTCAACTTGTGTGTTTTCACATGCTCAAGACTACTTGCTACATCTACCCACAACAACACATCGGATAGACAGCCTACAGGAACATTTACTCCATGCCTATTCCCAACACATCAAACCCATACATGCCAACACAATGCCAAAACTCTTAGTCTCAGCAATGATATCAAAGTCCATAAAAATAGCCGACCTTCAAAGATGAGACCTTTGCACCATATATCACAGAGCAAACAACAACAGCAGCAACCATAGCGTGAGACTGTGTGATTACGTAATTCAAAATGAGAAGGGAACCTGTTCTGACAAACAGCCTGCAAGGGCAAGAAAAACAAGGTACACACAGTTGACCAGGTGTTTTCCTGGATGAATCTACTACGTGCTCAATGAATTCACTTGAGCAATCTAGGATGTTCCTATGGGTGAGGTCAGCATGTATCATCCTGTTGATAATTATGTTAACTCTGGCCATGGGGGGCACTGACAACTCTCTTTTTTAAATTAAGCAATGCAATAGTTTACTCATAGAGGGAAGTATTATAACCTGGAATTTTTAGGTACTATTTAAGTTACACAATGAATGCAGCAATCAGGAACAGATTGTTGTTCCAAGTTTCACTTTTGCTGTATTGTTACTGTACTATACTGTGTGTGTGTCTGTGTGTGTGTGTGTGTGTGTGTGTGTATGTATGGGTCGGGGATTTGTTCCAGTAAAGACTATTTAAAGAAAAAAGAAAAAAGTAGTCGAGCAGTGGGAGAGCGTCTCTGAGGAATTCCTCCAGTGTGTCAATACCAGTGTTCCTCTCTTTAGCTTGTTTCCCTGAATCCTGTGAGTCACACACACACACACAAACACACACACACACACACACACACACACACACACACACACACACACACACACACACACACATACACACACACACAAAATCCTATTTCCCCTGAGAAATTGGACATCCTATTATCAGTCATTGTGAAAAGAAGCCATAATACTATTTTGACCCACGGCACCAATGAAACATGTATGGTTGAATTGTATTTCCAGAACTACAGGAATTACCTTCAACTCTAAGGCCTATTAAGGCCTTAAAAATAGACCTCTACAAGTTGGCAGAGTCTAGCTGTGGCTTCCTGTAAAGATTTTCTAAGTGACTAAAACAAAAATCCAGCAAAGATAAAAAGGAAGGGGGGGAAGGGAGGGAGGGGTGTGCACGGTGTAGAGACGGAGGAATGAGGAAAAAATGGAAGTAGCAGAGGGGAGTCCAGGGGAAAGACAGGATAGCAAGGGAAAATCCCTTCTCTTTCCCTTGGGTCTGTCCTTGCACACTTGCATTCCTACAATATGAGCAGATCAACATGAAGGAGGTAAAAAGATAAGAGGAGGTTTCTAAGCATGAAGAACAGCCTCAGGCTGTAGGCAGTGCCAAACACAAAGAAAGGTGCAGGGCAACACTAAAGGAGATAGAGACTGTTCAAGAGACTTTTGTGGTGAACACTATATGGCGATGTCAGTCTTGTTGCACAAAATAAACATCACACACTTTTACGTCAGAGCTGTTGACAGTTATGCTGATAGCATCAGTCAGTTCATCAGTTAAAAACCCTGACTTCTCTTAAGATATATGCAGCGAGATATGAGGAAAAAAAGAGAGCAGTGAGAGAGTAAGACAGGCAGAACAACAGCACAAAAGAGAGAGAGAGAGAGAGACACGCGCAAGGGAAAGTCCCAGTAAACTACCCTCTAAACCAAGGTATGTTGAGAAACGTCATGTGACTTCTCGGAATAGAAATACTAAAGCACATACACACACACACACATCTTCGTGTACACACACCCTCACCCTAAAAAAATAAAATGTTATGTTACCAGCATGCACCTAAACAATGTCATGTAAACAAAAGATTTCAACAGTACAGAGGATGTGACCATTTATAGACATGTCTTTATAGATGTGATTATTGAATTGTTACAGAACGTCTGCATGCTGCGGTAGAAGTAACAAAACGCACTTTAATGGATTACTTTAATCTGGAGCAAATTAGTGCAAAATGTTATAGTGTGGGTGGCCCCTGGGAATTCAGTCCCCAAACCCCACTAGTGTCAGTGTCTTGCAGTACACCATCAGCTGTGGGGAGAGCAGCAAAAAGTTGACTACTATCCTGCGTGTTTGTGCACAGCCTAAAAGCGTGACCCAGTGTGGGAGTATCAAACAGCTGTGTCTCCCATCATAGTAGTTCATAAAGTGACAGGAAAGTCAAGCACTGACACTTGCACAATTGTTTAGTTACAGTACTGATAGTAACACTCTGTCAAAAAGTTCCATATGCAAACCCACAGAAACTCAGGATTTGTCATCAATATTGGATCATACGTATTTTATGTTTTTCTTTGTCTTTGGGAAGTTGGCAAGTGCCAGAAAATGTGTTCAGGTCTGTCTGGTAAACTTTATATTTTGAAAAAGTTCCCTTTTGAAGTCTGTTGTTAATGCCTGGTATACAGTTAAAACCACATAATCTGGTAGGCAAATGACTGTGATGGGCCTGAGCCTAAAAATCTCCCTTTTTGGTTATAATTGCATATGGCATAATGTATGTGAGCGTGTGAAAAGAGTGTTTGTTTGTCTGTGTGTGTGTGTGTGTGTGTGTGTGTGTGTGTGTGTGTGTCTCGCTTGCGTGCGTGCAGGCATGCATTTTATACACAGGGTAGACACAGGATATCACAAAACCTATGCTGTCAAGCCTCAGCGATGAGGAAAGACAACAACGAATGATAGCACCAGCGTTATTTCTGGTAAGCGAGACTGTGGTGTCCTGTGTGGTGTGAAACCCCAGCCTTGAGAACTAAAGCACTGCATGGCTCAGGTGCCTTCTCTGCTGAAGGATGAAAAAGAGAAAGCTGGCAAAATGCAGAGCAGGAGGGTGAGGAGGTGGAGACAACAGAAGGGAACAGTGCTGGCTTAAGGCCAGTGGTTGGGACAACCCTGAATTGAGAAACACTCCAAGACAATTCTTTGTGTACATTCCAGTAAAGTACACTGTAGTTTATCCCTTTTGTTGAGGTGACTATGCAGGAGGTTGAAGGGCACAGTCACTTTTTCATAGGAAAGTCTAGACACCTCAGTCGAAGTTCATTGAGTGCATTTACTGTATATCATTATAAATAGCCAAAGTTGCTGTGGACAAGGAGTTTTGGACAGAATGTGTACAGAAAAAGCTAATTATGTGCTTGAATACAAGTTTAAAGTTACATGTTTGCAAGTTATGTCATGTCACTTTTACAGCCTGTTCATGTAGTTAGGGCCAAGACATGAGATATGAGTGCAGGGTTCAGGATAGTTTATGGGAGTCACAATTTGCTCTGATTAATCATCGCCTTTGAATTTCACAACATGGTAAACCCAACAAAATCTCTTCCCACAGGGAAAACAACGCACTAGAAAACCATGTTACAAAATAAAAGAAAACACTGGAAAACACATGTAGCCCTTCCCAGCATGTGAAAGGCTTTGGCTTGTGGCAAGAACAGGTGGAGAAACCAGGAAGGGTGAATTCCACTGCATAACCATCAAACACCATGACTGTAAGAGTATTTGATAACCCTGTGCAAGGCAAGGAGGAAACCAAGGCACTTCCTCTTTCATTCTTTTCCATGTTACTGTTATCAGGAGGGTGAGGCAGCAGGGGAATGTGTTTTGCATGCTGTGGTTGTCGGGGCAGAAAAACCCATTACATTTCAATTCTACATCTATCTTTCATCATTTTATACTGACTGATCCTGAGTGGATGGATGGACATTGAATAAAAACCCAAGACAAAGCAAGACAATATTTTTACTTAAATGCCAAACTATTGGTTCAAATTCTGCATTCGTAATAATAGCAGCTGTGTGTGCGTGCATGTGTGTATTAAAAGTGCATTTGTTTTACCTGACGAAGGTTGTTATAGACATCAAGTCCTCTGCGAGCCCACAGCAGGAGTTGAATCAGTCTGCAAACAATGGCCAACTCCCCCTGCACCACAGCTATATGGAGAGCTCTGGAATAATTACAAAAAAAACGAGCCATAAAAAAACAGTTGAATGAGAAATTTTCTGAAGATTTTAATAGGTTTTTAAGTGGGTCACAGCAAGCTTGTCCTGACATTGTGACCCACTGACTTGGCTTAAATAGAAAATGACTGATCTGATAACTAATCAGTACTTAGACTTAATGTGCTTATTATATATATATATATATTAGAGCTGTGCAGCGATTACATTTTTTAATTGCGATTAATCGCATAATTTCCCCGATTAATCGCGATTAATCGCAAAATGAAATAATGAATTCAAAAGTAGTGTTTATAGTGCCATTTTTTTTTTAACGTTCTGCCATATGAATAAAAGTTGAATGTTAAAAATGGTTGTAGGACCTTAAAGCCAAATAAATAAATAAAATGGAACATGAATCTTCCAGATATGTATATATCACAGACAGAGCAGTAAAACCTATAAAACAATTCTCATATGTCTTGGGAGTCACAATGTGAAGAGATAATCATAATAACTTATACAGATGACAAAAAAAAAGTCCAGACGCTTTTGCCCTCATGACATTTACTCATGCCAATAATCAACATACTAATGTCATATTTATTGATATTACACCCACAGCAATGCTACACAAGCATTTGTGTGTCTAAAACAGTTCTTCTATATGCAAAAATAAACATAATAAACATCATAACTCATTTAAAGCACATACTATTTGGTCTTCTTCAAAAAAGGCCCAAATATGTAATATATAATATAAATTTATGCCAAATCTCAAACCAGTGAGGCCATTATCCTCTATAAAACGGTAGATATCTATCTTGTGCACTATTGCATCTTTGATTGCATACTAGCCAGTTTGACTGGGAGTATTGGCCTTATTCAGCCTCTATACTCTTTGGATGATGTGGTCTCCCATATATGGGCATTCTATTGGCTTTACTTCCCTAAACAGAGAGCAGACACGGAGCCGCGAGCTAGCGGCATAAATGAGCCAAAACGCGATGAATCATTGACATAAAGTCGATAAATCTTTGATGTGACGGTTTGGGTTTAATGCTCAACGACCCTGAAAAACTTTTACAATAATAAAGAAATAATAAAAACTGCTTTAACGCGCGGTAGAAAAATTGTCTGCGTTAATGAATTAATTAGTTAACGCAATAATAACGCGCTAACTTGCCCGGCCCTAATATATATATATGCAATAATAATAATAATAATAATAATAATACATATTATTTAAAGGCGCCTTTCTTGACATTGAAGGATGCCGCACAGACGTATGTGCAAAAGTTATCTTAAGTGCAAATATCTCCACAAATGACATGACATTTAATTTCAGCAATTTGGTGATGTGATTAGGAGGTGCTGCGTGACTGATGGCAGTATGTCTGTAAATGTTCAAACCCAGAGCACTACAAACCACATTCCCACACTGTAGCAATAAAGTCAGTCAAAGGTCAACTAAAAGCAATAGTTCAACATTTTGGGAAATGGGCTTCTTTGCTCTCTTGCTGAGAACTAGAAGAGAAGATTAATACCACCGTCAGGTCTGTCCATTAGATACTGTATATAGAGCTACAGCCAGCAGCCAGTTAGCTTAGTTTAGCTTATGCTAAGCCTTAGCATAACAACTGTAAAACAAAAGCCGCCTACTGTACCAGCATCTCTAAAGCCCACATTATATCTCATTGTTTATTCTACAAGTGTTTTATGTTTTACAGAGTTACGTACTGAATTATCTCTGGGCTGGGACCAACCTCACAGTAACAACAAATGGTCTTTTTACAAAAATTTTTTTTTTAAATGTTTACATGGTTTTCGCACAGATTAAATCAATGAGATATAACATGTTTCTTGGTGAGTTTTTGATGTGCTGCTAGGCATGTTTGTTACCTTCAGACAGAGGCAGGCTAGCTTTCCCCCTGTTTTCTGCCTTAATCCTAAACTAACAGCTCTCAAACTATAGCTTTAATCAGTGTATATAGTCTACATCACTCATGTTGGATGAAAAATCACACATTCTCTTCATGGCCTTAAAATCTAATCTGTGAAGGACTTTAGATTTTTAGTATCAGAATTAGCAAATCCACTTGATCTAAAAAAAATGCTCCCCCTAACTGTAGCAAGGAGCTCCACAGATGTACAGGCATGACTCACACCACTTTTATCACACCCTTATCAAGACTAAAGGGGAAACCACTATCTACGGTATATATGTGAAGTGAAAGAACAAACGCAGGCCAAAGTTTAGGACAGAGAAAGGCAATAAACTAAGCAGGGGCGAAGGCATGTGGTAGAAAACCATAAGCAGTTTACTTATTAAATTGTTTCTTGCTGGCAGAAGAATCAGCTTCCAGTAAGAGCCAAGTCAGTAAGTCACTTCCTTCTTTATCTCGCTCTGTGTGTTGTAAAATCCAGCCATTAAACTGTATGGTTTCTGACAGATTCTTACTGTTAGTTTACTCAGTCAGCTTAATCCAATGGATAAGTCATGATCAGACAATCATGCCACAGGAAACGGGGACACTTCTTGATAAGTAACCTTTGCACAGAATTTAAGGTCAGAAAATTAGTTCTTATAATGACAAAAGCACTTGCAACACTTCCTCACCTCCTCATTAATGACAGTAACTTCCTGCCAGAAAAAAAATAAGATGAAAGACCTCTCTAACCAAACAACAGGACCTTTGACATATAGTGCTAAGTTCTACACAGTTGTATGCAACACCTAGACATCCCTGCCCATTTGATCAAAACGGCAGTTATGTATCTGCCTTATTACAGTAGCCTTTCACATTGTATGTTGTATGTATGTTTACATACATGGATTATTGTACATGAATGAGCCAGCGTGGACATCAACACTAAAACTAAATGGTACTATGCAAGAGCAGGTTGGAACTGCAACTGCTATAAACAATCAGATGATTTGCTCCTGACATCAAAGCGAACAGCAGAAAAAGCAGAACTGTATGTTGGAACGGGAGCGTTGTGGTTCTTTCCTCAGATGGTCCCTGTTCCTGTAACTGAGCTCATTATCAACACAGATTATTACATTTACTGTACATGCTATTAGCATCACCCATCATTTGCCTAAAAATCCCCTGCAGCATCAATAAATCCTGCAGTGATTGGAGTGTCCAATCATTGTACAGGATATCCACAGTCAGATAGTTACTCATTTCTCTAAGCTTTGAGTTCAACTAATGTCTCAACAACAAATGCAACAACAGTTGCCTTCATTTAGGCCTAAAGTGACTTTTTCTACTCTTTTCTTTCTGCATCCATATCACTCTTTTTCTCTTAAAATGAAACTGTACTGTTTCTAGTTCCTGGAAGTGGGGCAGACCACAGCCCTAGATAACATCAGACCCAGCGGCACTGACGTGAAAGGAGTCCCAAGCCTGCTGCATTAACACTGATAGCCCCAGTGTAACTGTGTATGTGTGTGTGTGTGTGTGTGTGTCTCACTTGCATGCGTGCAGGCTTGCGTGTGTGTGAGAAAAAGAAAGAGAGAGAGAGAGAGAGAGAGAGAGAGAGAGAGAGAGAAGAATAGACACTGCAAGAAAAAAGAGAAGGCAGCATGGTGCGGTATCCTGTTTGGTATAGAGGGTAAGGACGTAGCCAAACTGAATGATCAGAATGAAGCCAAACATATCCTGTGGTCTGAGGACCTGGAGGCTGTTTCACAAAAGTTGAATTTATAAATCCAGGATAATTGATAAAGCAAGGCTTGAACTTTTGTATGTGGACCTAGCTTTGGTTTTAATAATAACTTTTTTATTATTTACGTTTACTGGAGAGAACACAAATTGTGTGCTAATAAGTGCAAATAAAAAGCACACTGAAGAGTAATATACATGGTCCTTTATTGTTAAAGAATAGTAACATAAATATATAATCTAAAAAGATCTACTGGTCTCTGACCAGTCAGCCATTGTTAGAACCATTATAGAAACACACATGTAGTATAGAACTTTATATACTACCTTTCATCACTAACTTCATTTAAAACACATTTAATACTGTATCAGGCTTATCTAATTATCTCAACAACTGCCATACTATATTTACCAAACTTCTAACAATATATACAGCAGTCTTCATAGAGCAATATGACAGCACCAACTGTCACATGAATAATTTTTTAAATAATGGTCACAATGTTAAATTAATAACAATTATTTAACTGAACAGCAATATGTCTGTGTGTTAGTTTAAAGCCCGCTGATCACAATAGGGTAAAACCACTGCTGATTGAACAGAAAGGGCTCTAGGATTAGTCAATTCTGGCTGATAGCCTGGTCAGAGAAGGCTAGCTCCACAGAATAAACCTCACTGGTAATTTAGGTGTTACTGCTTTTGTGAAACCGAGTCAAGGCCAAGTTAACCTGGGATTACTGGGAAATCCTGATTTAAACTGTATCTAGGTTTTCTAAATTAGCCTCCAGTTGAACAATGAGTTGATGTGTCGGTGTGTGTGAATAGTAAACAAAAGAGAAGCAGAGATGCACTACAGTCCGGTTAACACAAAAAGTAATGAAACGTCCCATTGTATAGTCTGCTGTGCTCGTCACAATGAATGATGCTACTTCCAGGTTTTGCAAGAAAAGGTATTTGTAGCGGAAACCTGGATGAAAAAGAAGTTTGTTGTTTTGTTTGCCATCATTTGCATCAATGCATTTTGCATCAATGCCCTGAGGTCTCTGAGTAATTGAGAGGGTGAGTGTGTGATGCCCCTTTCAAAGCTCCTATATGAAAGCAACTATTTGTACAGTAGTTGAGCTCAATGCATGGATGATACAGGATATAGAAAATTAATCTGTTCAAATAGGGGTTATCAATGTAAACAGAGAACTTGGGTAGTTTAAAACACAGCAAATACAATCTCACAGATACTATGAACTTTCAATCTTTTATGGCACAAAAGGATAAAAGTAAAATAGGGCAGGGTGGGGAGCATTGACCCAGGTCATATAACCTTAGAGGCATTTAGCAAACACTGCATTGTCTTATGTTGTGGCTTCAGTGTGAAAAGGCTGTATGACTAAGTACCTTTACATGCCTTATGCATACAATAAACAGAAATACTTTGTTTACTGTCAATAGATGGTTAGAGTAATAGAGAATAGAGTATTCTTCGTCTATTTGTTTTTGGTCATACTAGTGGCATGGCTCCAGGGTCCATCGGCCCACTACTTTGGCGCAGACTGAAATATCACAACAATTTTATGGATTGGGGGCACGGATATCAGATATCCATGGTGCCCAGAAGATAAAACCCATGACTTTTCCTCTTGCACCATGAGGTCGACATTTCTGGTTTTGAGGCAAATGTCTTCACGACTGTTGCCTGGACTGCCATGACATTTGACATGACATTCATTTCCCACTCGGGATGAATTGTAATCTTGAATGATCTGCTGACTTTTCATTACGGCAAATATTTTATTTTTCTAAATACCTAAAAACTGTATTTCCATCAACTGTAATTCTGGGCATGTTGCCACGCCAACATTAGGATTTAATTCAAAGCATGTGCATTGCCTCACAGAACTGCTGGTGTGGCTGTGGATTTTTTATCTGGTGTTTGTGTTTGTCTTTTCAGAAAAAAAAGTTGAAAGTTTACATCTGGAGCAAGGCATGTACAGAATCAAAAGAATTGAAAAAAAAATCAAAGTATTGGTTCTCCGTAGTAATTTGAAATGATCTAAGTCTGCAAGTAGATAATGACCCAGTAAAGTTGTTTACATGACGGTTTCAATGATCAGAGTATCACCAAACTCTGCATATAATAAAGTTATTCTGCAAGTACAGTAAATGCACTGACTGACTGAATGACTGACTGGAAGCATGTAGGAATTAATTTGTAGGAGCTGTAAAACAATACACATCTGCAGAGAGAGAGATGAAGCTGATAGAAAGAAAGCGGTAAATGAGGAAGTGAGGAGCGGATGTTTGGGTTTTTTGAGCCCATTCATTTAAAAACAGAGAAGAAAAGAGAGAGAGACTGAGACACCTGAGAAAAACCGCAATCATGTTTAAAACTGAGCACTCACTGGTTTTCCCGAAACTAAGGGGCTCAAAGGCGCTGAGAACAGAAGATGAACACCCCATTGACGTAAGACAATCGCATGCTCGCCGTCACTCACATTATGCATACACAAACACACACACACACACACACACACACACACACACACACGTACATACAGACAGACAGTGTGAAAAACACAGGGGGACTGAGAATGTTTCTTTCTGCAGAATTCACCAAAGTTTTAAACAACCACAAAGCAATAAGTAGGTACTACACAAGGTCTCAACTTCATTACAAAGGTGTTGGATTTTGTGAAAGTCTTGTTGCCTTAAGTCATTATAGTAGTAAGATAATGGTCTTCATTTAGTTTTTTTCCATCTACACTGCAAATTTGGATAACATTCTTGTAAAATGCTCCAGAGTGGAGTGTCAACAATTTATTATAATGACGAAATAAGTGAAGGGGAAAAACAATGGTGAAACACTATAGGTTATAGGGTGCCGGTGTCCAAAAAGTCACACTGTAAAAAAGCAAATATACAGGTTTTTACTTTGCAAATATCAAAAATTTAAAAGTTTTTTTTTTTTTTATTGTTGCAATGATAAGAGTCAACGCACATTGAAATCTTCTTATGTTCTTGATCTGTTGACAGCGGATGTGTCAGAGTGATTATGAGTCTCTGAAGCACATATGAGACAATAAGCAGCTGTGATATGTCACAGGACTTATGGCTAAATGTTGGCCATCACAAGATTGTTTTGAATGGATGCAAATGATGCTGATACTTTTTGAAACCGCAACATCAAAGTCATGAAATTTTTGGACATGCTATATATTCAGTCATGAGACTGTGTGTGTGTGTGTGTGTGTGTGTGTGTGTGAGTGTGTGTGTGTGTGTGTGTGTGTGTGTGTGTGTGTGTGTGTGTGTGTGTGTGTGTGTGTGTCATTTCAGTTAGTGTGTGGGTGGGTGTCAAGACTTTAGACAAAGTAAAGTAACCACGCGTTAAAGTTTAATATTTGCCTTCATGTGTTATTCAGAACTCCTGCAGTGTCTTGTGTACTACTATTCTCATTCCCAACCCCCCATCCTACACTTAAAATGATAGATTGTTTAACACACACACACTTACACACTAACACAAACTTCAATGCCTATTTATTGAAGCAGCTCAGATTCAAGTGCTATAGTTTCCAGGTTAGTGTGTGCGATCAAATCTCCATTGCTAATTAGTGAATCATTTCTGATTGACACTAAACCAGTTTTCCTTACAAGAAGTGAAAAGACAGTAAAGAATTTGTTTGGATTTGAGGAGGACACTGACTGGATCTGTTCAGTATGCAGAACTAGGTGAGGCGCAAAGAGCATAACATAAACTGGGATGATATTACAGACATCTCACAAACCACATCCAGGTTGCGTAATGGCAAACCTTTTGTTTATAAAGTCAGACCATCACTTGTTGAGACTAAATGTTGTTTGGGTGTAGCCCAATGAATCACTTGTATTGACTTGTGATGTATGTGACCATCTCAATTTGACTTTTTATGACAATGTTAAGGAGACATTTGAGGAGACAGGTCAAGTAGTAAAGGGGTCAGGCTGGGCATGTCACAGAGAGGCAGGGTGCAGATCTACAGTATGTCATTGGCTTGTAAATTATAATGCAGAATTGAATGTCAAATTACTACTTTAACATGTCACTGTAGGAAAACCTGAGGTGTAAATGATCCTATTAATGATGATGGGTTCAGAGTCATGGCATTGTGCATACACGGAATACTCAGTGTACAGATAATACATTTCATGTCATTTAGCTGACGCTCTTATCCAAAAGCAACTAACAACTGCCACTGGAGCAACTATGGGTTAAGTGTCTTGCTCAGGGAGACATTGGTTGACATATCGCAGTGGGAATTGAACCCGGACCCCCCCCCCAACAAAGGCACATGTGATATCCACTGCGTCATCACCACCCATATTTCTTCTATTAGTTTGGACTCATTCATCCCCACAGGTAATTAAAACATGTTTTCAATTGCTTCTTGCCACCATAGAGGGCATCAAAGTACAGAAACTAATGTATTTCATTTCTAATAAAAGTATGACCTTTATAATGAAAACTATTTGAAAAAAAACACATTACACTAGACTTTGAAATTTACCTTTTAGACTGTTAAAACTGAGTTTGACTTTCATTTTTGGCAAGTTTAAAACTGATGAGACAATACTTCTAGGAAGTTAAAGGAATGTTTTGCTTATTAAACTTAGGGGATGGTTACTAGTTCAAACTCTTGGTTAGACAGGTCAAGATGTAAACTTGATCTGCTCAGTCTAATGAAAATGACAAAAAATGATCTCCATCTGCTGGAAATCCTATGAATATTTATGATTGTGCTAAAATTTCAGATCTGAGAATTGTGCCAAGTTTCAACTGTCAGTTGTGAATAAAATGTGCTGATAATAACAGATTAATGTTGTGAATGAATTATAGAAACCTTTTAAGTTCACCATTTGCATTATTGACTTGTATATGTGACAGGACTTCCAATCTAAGCCATTTAAAAAAAAACATCAACATACGTGTCTCCATCTTCATCTTGATGTGTAGCCAGAGCAATACCAGTCAGCAGGTTTTCGGTTTGGTGGACCAGATGGTAGTTCAGCTCTGGGACAGGGGGCAAATGGTACACTGGATATGGACCTGAGCAGGAAGGACACAGACACAGAAACATACATACATACATACATACATACATACATACATACATACATACATAAATATATATAGATAGATAGATAGATAGATAGACAGATAGAGAGAGAGACATAAAAGGTGGCAAAAAAGAAAAAGAGAAAATGATGAGCATAACAATGAAAACGCTGCCCTGGCAAACTAGTAATTTTTGTAATAAGAAAGTGTGCAACTGTGCATGAAGGTGTGTGTTTGGTATTCAGTGATGAGTTGACCCAGGGAGTTACTTCTACGTCAGTAGAATAGTTGCAGAATAGCTGACTGGACATTTTTTCATTGATTCAGCAGTCGCCTCTACATCAACCACTCCACTGTCTTTCTTTACTTTTGACACACTAGGGACAGAATAAATTGAAGAAGGGGGTGCTGCTACTAAAATAGCATCATTCATGTAATACCGATTTTTCTTTTAATCTAGAGAGCTCTGCAGGTTGTGCCATGCTCTCCCTCTGAAATCTAAACTGTGCCTCTTACTTAGTCTTACCATTCAAAACAGGGAAGAGAGACATTGTATGCACGTGCGTCCCACCTAGCCTGATTATTTTGGCCTTACAAAATAGAGATCACATACTTCAGATGAGAACTTTATAGAATTCACAGCAAAATTGCGATGTGTCAAAAAATAAGTTCAGAAATGACTCTTGTTAGGCTCTATATAGGCTAGGAGTTATATAATAAAACACTTTGAAAATAAAATAAAAAGTTATACTGCGGCTGGGGTAGTATACCTAAAATAGATCAACGCTTACCGTAGTCAAACGAGGGCAAAAAGAAGATAGGAAATCCATCAGGACTCTGTCCTGCCTCTGCACGTCTGGGAGTCCCTGGTGCTGTGCCGAAACCGGTTTCTTCCGTGGCTCTTTCCAAACGACCGTCTAAACTCTCTCGTGATGTGAAGTCCGTATCTACCGCAGGAGAAAACCGGTCTCCACTGTCTGGTGGAGCCGGGGACTGTCTTTGGGTCTCCGGCTCGAGAGGAATCGGGCGTTTCCTAAAAGGAAGCCTGAAGGAAGATTTGTCCGCTGGACGCTTGCGACTCGCAGCGCCGGTTTCCGTGCCCGGTGAGCTCCGGCCCGTGGGGCAGTGTATTTCCAAACTGTCCGTCCCTGTGCAGGCGGGGGGTGCAGGTAAGCCGCCTGTGGCCCGATGGTCCTTGGCGCGACCTTTACAGTCCGCTGTCCTCGACCCGGCGCTCCCACGCTCTCGGGTAGTGGTGCGCAGATCCAGCGGCGCGGCGGCAACCCCCTGTTGGTCACCGTTCATGGTCATGATCCTCGGCATCAACCGAGGACGAGGCGCTTTGGAGAAATTTCAGGTGTATGCGCGTGTGAAGACACCCTCTCAAAGTTCAGTGACAGTTTGCTGGGAACAGTCCATCCAAAGTGGCCAAGTGCGCTTCTCCCATCCCCATGAAATCAAATGGGCAGCGATCAAAGCATCAATCTGTTTCCTTTTGTGTCACTGGTGTGTTTAAGATACGCGTTCAAAGTACTCGGCTCTTCATGCAAATGTAGGCTATTTTTCCAAGAACAGCAGATAGAAGTTTGGTGTAGATAGTGTGGCTGTCCCAGCGCACCTACAGTAGGCTACAGCCGCAGGTATAGCTGCTTCAGCGCTTGTCTCCTTTTAAAGGGAAAGTACCGTTAAACCGAAACAAAGCAAGAGCTTATAGCAGGGCAAATTAACTGGGTAAGGGAGGAAAAGAGAAAACAAGTCGTTGAATTCATAATAATTTCTGCATTTCCGATCTCTCTTACATCTGTTTTGCATGCAAGTTCAAAACATCTAATAGGACTAGGCCCACTGAATTTCTCAAGAAGTTCAAGGATTGATGCTTTTTATGGTTTGCTTGGCTTGTGCACGTCACTGTGCAGAATGTGAAGGCTCTAGACTATTGGCAGCTGGTTACCCCAATTGCATTGTAATGCACTCTTAATAGTTATTCTAAACTTTGCAGTGTATTATTTACTGTATTTAATCCAAAAATGACCAAAAGCCTATGTCATCAGATGAGGAAACATGCTAAGCTGAAATATGCCTAGGCCCTAAGTATTTTCTTCAGCAGCAAACAATCAGGAGAGATAGATTCTACCTGATCACCAAAAAACCTTGGCATGTTTGCAGTTGCATGGCTGTTGCATGGCTGGAGATGTAACAAAACCCTGGTAAATATTAGAAACCGGAGAAAAAGGACACAGATTTGGCTAATTTCCTTATGAACAGGTAAGCTTCAGGCTAATTTATCACGGATACTATGGAAGGCCATTTTAAGTCATTTCAAGATTTGTGTACTCACACTGATCAATTATATAGCTAGAGTCAGTTAGTTACTCTCAAAAACAATTCAGGTAGACAGTAAAGTTATCCTGGCTAACACTGCCATGATACACGCCATAACTGCTTAAGTTCCCAGAGGACCATGCAGGCAAGTGGGCCACAACGTAGACAGTAGGCTAAGTAATGCTGCGTTCCAGGCAACCCGTATCTTGTATTTTCACATCCCTCTACCCATGGAAGTGCCCTGGAACGGCAGTCAAACCCTTACTCGTGAACTTGTACCAGATCGTTGTACTTGCAGTTTTTGACATCACACACACACACAACAATGGCAACCCTGTTGATGCTGTACAGACGCCTGTGATTAACAGAGAGAAATAGAAATACATAGACATCAATAGGCAACGTAAAGTAATTTCGCAAATTGTAATCAAAACAATACACAAACAATGGTGTACTACAACAGGCTATGTTAATTAAATGAAGCCCAAAATAGGTCACCGACTTGAAATTGCTAGTATCAGCAAGCGCTACTAGCACTAGCTAAAGTCAATGTCAGGTATAGCCGCTAGCTAATGCTAACTAGAAAGGTTTGTCGTGACTTTGCCGGGAACGCTACTAAGTTGTGAGTTGTGACTTAAAATCATAACTTAAGGGCTGAAAACTGTGTCTGGAACACAGCATAATTTTAATATCGGGTAGAGAAGACTGGGAGTTTGCAACGTTTTATGCGGTTGTTGCTGTAATTTTATTTTTGTATTTTGTATTACATATTGGACCTTTAACATGTCTACAACATGACTTCATTGTTGATATGTTCACAAGGCACACTTTTTCCTATTTCCCTTATAATGGTCTTTCTTTGTTTTGAATTTTTCCTTCATGTTAATAATAAAAGATTTAAGATGAAGTTTGAACTCAGTATGTCAAATGGCAAACTTTACTATTTTCAAACATTAGGAGTGGTTAACATACAGTTTCGTACAGTTTAAAGTACCAATATCAGAATTGAATTTTGCTGCTAGTATTAGCAGGTAGCTAAGGTATTCAAAATTGCCCCTATTTATAAAATTGCCTTATTCTTTATTGCAATAGCAAACATCTAACATAGATGAGAATACAACAAGTTAAGACCAACTTTAACACACAATCTACTGAATGATATGCTTTTATTATGAAACTATGACCATCATTATTTTATTGTCAGATCAATGTAAAAATAGAAAAAGGTAAACTTCCTTTCTGAACTTTTCTGTGCCCTGGTAGCCTACTGATGTCATGGAAGGTATTTTTTTATGTTATTGTGTTCATGTTTCAGTGCCTCAAGTGAGCAGACATAATATGGATTTTCACACCTCTGTCTCATTACAGTAGGCTTTAGAACAAACACTATTGTCTTAGTTGTAGTACATTACATCTGATTGTATTATTCTAAAAATGATCAGGCGGAAATAATACCTTTCTGGTAATAACATGCTGGAATCACAAATGTTCCATTTTCTTTATCTCTGCAAAAATGGGAACTCATAACAAAGTAAACAAACATGACGTGAAAGCTCAAGTAAGCCTTATGGTTATTTCTAGATTGTTCAACACCCTGGTGTGGAGGTTGCAAATTTTGCAACTTGCATCAGATGTACAGGATCAGTCAGTTATCTGTTGACTCAGAAGCTGAACTTCAACTCCAGGAATAAGGAGAATTGAAGAATTCAGAGAGAAGATGACCTATTCAAACTGACTGCTTTGATGCCCTCTAACAGATGCCCTGCTGTGGCCACATTACCAGATCACAATCCCTCATACAAACCATAAATGTGCGAACTCATGCAAGCATATGTACATTCACACCTCATCTTCTTGTCTTCAATCTTATCCAACCCCACCCGCAGACTGGGGTCTGATTACCTGGGTCAATTTGGGACTTTCCTCTTTCCACTGAAGTGTGGGGCTGGCAACGGAAAGTCAAGCTTGGTGTCTAAAGTCCCTAAAACACCCTGACACTATACACTAACTTGCTTTGCAGCTGTCAAGGCACTCAACCGTTATGGTCTTCTCTGGTATTAAGTATAATTGTTTTTGAAAAACACAGGCTTACCTCTTTAACAGACAGTCCCATCCTAAACACACTTGACAGAGCTAATTACTTAAGTAATAAGACATTGACTGAGGTTTAATGATCTTTAAGAGCAGAAAAAATTGTATATACCTTCTATATTAGAGGTTCATTTCTGAGACACTGCAGCATGATGAATGCAGAGAGTAGTCATCCATGGCTCAGATCACTAGGTAACACAAGGCCCTCTTGTGCCAGAAGAGAAAAACTGCAACTGGATTCTGAGCATTTAGAAATACATCTCTAAAGAATGAAACTACATTTAATTTTTTTTTTTTACAAAACTACTATTGTCGTCTGCAGAACTCAAGAAAATGTAAATCAAGTACTTTTGTTGAGTCATAAGATTTTAAAGTATTTGCAAAGCAAGTAAACTTAGTAAGGCATGAAATTTGTGTTCGGTGGATTATTTCTTTGTGGTAACAATGCCTTTCGGCAATAAATATTGTACCATTGAAAAGCCTGTTTAGTTCACTTTCAAATGCGGCCACATTTGTGAGAACATGCATTTGTGGGATGAGAAGCAGAGCTGAGTATGTGGGTTGCACCCATGAAATATTTGCCAAATTGTCTCTGTCAATGCCAAATCTCTTTTCTTTGCTGTTGATCTTGACTCTTGTTTTGAGCTTCTGGTACCCCCAGGTGCTGACAACCAGGTGTCTGATTCTGAAACCAGTTGCCATCCCATATCTCCTCAGTCTGGGACCAAACTCTATCCTCCAAGATGACAACACTCACCCCCA
Source organism: Etheostoma cragini (assembly GCF_013103735.1). Taxonomy (NCBI): domain Eukaryota; kingdom Metazoa; phylum Chordata; class Actinopteri; order Perciformes; family Percidae; genus Etheostoma; species Etheostoma cragini. The sequence goes on along the minus strand of NC_048412.1, from coordinate 20,261,246 downwards.
CAGGGCGAGGTTTATCAGAGACTACCTCCAGAATGTGGGAGTGGAGAAGAAAGAATGGCCTTCCAGCAGTCCTGACCTCAACCCCATTGAACACTTGTAAGATTAGCTCGGGCGTGCTGTTCTTGCCAGATTGACCAACACAACCCCGTTAGCTGACTTGCAACAAATGCTGGTTGAAGAATGGAATGCGTCCCCACAGCAGTGTGTGACCAGCCTGGTGACCATCATGAGGTGGAGGTGCCAGACTGTTGTGGCAGGGTATGGTTCTTCCACATGCTACTATGGCTCCTGTTTGTATAATGAATAAATTGTTAAATGGCCAATATGTCGTGTTTCATGAGACTTCAATCCACCAAACACCAAACGAGTCAATAGCAGAATAAGCTGTTTGGCATTGGCAGAGAAGATTTGGCAAATTGTTCATGGGTGCATCCCACATACTCTGCTGCTCATCCCACAAATGCATGTTCCTTACAAATGCGGCACCATTTGAAAGGGAACTAAACCGGTTTTCCAATTATATAAGATTTATTACCAAATGATCTACCAAACACACATTTCCTTACTTTTTTGTGCTAAGTTAATATGCACTTCCGTTGATGTAAATTAGGCTGGAAAATGCTGAATATTTAAAGCAATAGTGCATAGTTTCTGTTGCCCCCATGAAGAATTCTAAGTAATGACAACACAACTGTTGCATCCACATGACAGAAGCCTTTGGTCATTGTGCATGAGCACCCACCCCTCCTCCACGCAGTTTCTAGTAGCTATTGAGGACACAGGATTTAAAAAAACATGATGGACTCTTCAGAAGAGGTAATTATCTTCCCTCAAGTTTATGCCATGTTGAGAAATACAGAGAAGGTTTTGTAAAGCTGATAGTCTTACTTACCTTTGTATCAACTCATTTGGCAATGGCTTGAATGTTAGAGACGTTCAATAATATAAAAAGATAAAGGTTACGCACCTGAGGTTTAAATGGGTAAAAAAAAGTTTTGAGACATCCGTCTCTGATTTCTGTCGCCGTACTACAACTATAACTACAAACACAATGCTCACAGCATTAAAACAATACTATAAAAAGTTCAACAGAAACGTTGTCCCCATAATTCTGGATAATTATTCTGTGGATTATCCAGAATAATGGGTGAAACCTTTTCTTTTGAATTTTTTTAACATTCTTTGAGCAACACAAATTAAGCTTCATTTAAACAAACAAAATGCCTAAGACCTCCCAACCTAAAGAACAACAATCAGATTTTAGTGACAATACTGAATTTGGGGAGAAGCGTCTGAAACAGTGTCACCCTCTTGTGGACGTTGAAGCAGACGTCGTTAGTTTTCCCACTCTAGTGGGGCAGATTTTGTGATGTTTTGGAGACAGTAAATAGTCATTAGAAATGTAACATTTTAAAAATTATTTTAAAAATTATTTTTATTTTAAAAATTATTTTAAAATGAATAATTTATTCATTGCAATGTTGAACCTGGTGAGGTTTACAGGCCTACCACGTATATGATACACGTTTTGGACAAAATATGTAATATTTTATTTTTTATTTTATGTAGAATTTGCCATTTTTCATTAAGTTCATACATTTTAGTCTAAGATGTAGGCCTAGTATGTGTAGTAAATAAAGGTCTTCTGTACATTCATGTAACTGTTATTATTTTAGGAGAAGTGAAGGGTGGGAGTCTCACTGGCTGCACATATTCTTCAGCCTTCTTACCTGTCTTCCACACTTCAGTGGAAACAAAGGGTGGACAATAGAACAGCATCTGTTTTTCTTTCAGTATTATAGTTATGCACACATTTTAAATTTTCTGAAATTAAAGTCTTGACCTGATGATGGCCCTAAAGGAGAAGTTGTTTACAAGTTACTGTTTAAAGAGGGATGGTAGAAGATATTTGAGGAGACATCCAGCTGGAGGTCAGAGGGCCAGTGGTACACATCTATGCACAAGAGAAACACGTGTCCGTGGGAAATATAATTTTAAAATAGATACTTGTTTGAAAATATTCACAACAAAATATATCTTCTTTTCTTGAAGTGTTTAATTCCAAAACACTTCATTCCTTCATGATTACGCCCTTTGTTTTCTGTCATCATTAAAATAACTCATACTTATCTTACGCAGTAATCATTCATTTCACAAGAGCCATTTACTGTCACTTATCATTGTAAATTGAATATATTTTGTTTTCTGCACTGTTGGTCGGAAAAAACACTACATCTGAAAACATCATCTTGAATTTGGGTTCTGTTAGTGTGTAAGCATGGTCACATTTGCTAATTAGCACTAAAGAGCAAGTACAACTGAGACTGAAGGCAAAGTTCTTTGTATTTCAGGTGTTTGATTAGAAACCAAAACATTGGAGTATTAAACATTTTTGACCTGATGATGGCAATAAAAGAAAACATCTTGAGAGGAACATGAATGTGTGTATTAAATTGAATGCCAATCCAGCCAATAGTTAAGACATTTCACTAAAACCCACAAATGTCAACCTCATGGGGGCACTGGAGAAAAAGTGAGAGGATTGCCAAAGTCATTAGGATTCATCCTCCATTCCATGAATGTCTGTACACAATTTTGTGGCGATCCATCAAACAGTTTTACAAATATTTTAGTATGAACCAAAGTGGTGGACGTACCTGACAAACACAACTTTGACCTTTGCTTTATACACGCAGGCATCCTGTCTGTAAATAGTGACACAAGACTTTCTTTCTTAGTAAAAATATGTATATTTGAGGTCACACTCTCTCTCTATTTTGCTCTCTCAAGGCTGCTTTTTGTTTTCTCTTTCCTGATGTAACTCTCTCTCTCTCTCTCTCTCTCTCTCTCTCTCTCTCTCTCTCTCTCTCTCTCTCTCTCTCTCTCTCTCTCTCTCTCTCTCTCTCTCTCTCTCTCTCTCTCTCTCTGCTTGCCTGCCAGAGCAATAGAGCAAAGAAAACAAACCTGTTTGGCTGGCTGAAACCAGGAAACCAATCAAAGGGTGCAACAAGAAAAGACAGAGAGAGAGAGCGAGAAAGAGAAAACAAAAAAGCACCAGCAACGTTTCAGCCAATGACTTGTTTCCGCTGTGCTGTGCTGTGCTGTGAGCAGATGTCTCTGCTCTGTTGACCCTGACAATGTGGGACTGCTGTACTGATGAGATGTGCAAACTTATTGGTAAGTGTGTTAAATAAGGCGTAAGAAAGACGACACATGTTGGGGTGGAAAGAGTTCTGATGATGAACAGTTTCTGTTTTCAGTGTCAACCCTTTGTTTTCTGTTCACTATTTTGGACACTTGTGACGCATTGTTGGTGTCGTAAAAATCTTCAAAAGAAAGCCTCTGTATAAAAGATCTTGTATTTTTGTATTTTTCTGAAGATCTGACTGAGGAGTGAGAGGCTACAGAAGGAACCCAGTGGCTTTTTTAGGAGGAAATGTTCAGCTTCATGTGCATTTTAGAAGATGCTGTAATTGAACCTGCTATGATTCGTTGGATTATGTAATGTGTTGGATTCTCTAATGGAAGAAGGATAGATGTTGTTTGTGGTGGCTAAGATGTGAGCTTTCCAATGAAGCTGGGAACTCACAAAAATCCTTGTAAGGAAAATGAATGCCAACCTAAACACATTTAACAATTTGAGCCAGCATGAGTAGCTGCTCCTACATTCGCATATTCAAAATAGAGTTTTCACATCTCTTAAAAACAGTAGGACATTATTGTCACACCCACACATGACAGAGTGACATTTAAGGTCAATTTTGATTTGTGACATAACTTCACACAAGCGGAATGATGGCGGCAGCCGGTCCAGGGGCCTCCCTGAGCCCAAAATTGAGCTCCCAGCCCCCTTCCAGTGGAGACCGGCGGCTATTGGACAAGGCCCTCAGAAGACTGGGTAAGCTCCGGGAGATGTGCACTAACCCGCGGCTTGGCCTTAGGAACAGTCCACCATACCTGCCAGACCTGGTGTCTGAGACGGCAACACTGCTTGAAGAGGTCTGGAAGCCCTACCGAGGCCCGAAGGTGGCAGGTGAACAGGTGCCGCGAGGAGACGAGGCCAAATACCTGAGGATCCACATCAGAAACCTGCTGGATAAGACAGAAAGGGCTTTGCTGCTGTTCAAAGAGGGACGGGAGAAGATTTTTGAGGAGACATCCAGCCACAGGTAAGAGGGCCCCTGGCCGACATCTCCATCTATATAACAGAAATAAGTGTATAGATGGAGACGTAGTCTTTCTTTCTAATGTGCAACATAATTTATTTTATTTGTTATATAAATCCTTTAATCAACAGCTTGTTTCATTCATTTATGATTACATCATTTGTCCCCTGTCATTTTATGACAGTACTGTCACATGTTCAAACGTGATTAAAAATTTTTAAACGTTAATCTGCATTATTTATGTAAGACATTTATCTAACTGAAAATGCCAAACGATGCTGCTTCAAGCTTCTTAAATATGAGAATGTGCCGTTTTTCTGTGATTTGGATCATTGTAAATTGATTTTCTTTGGGTCTTTTGACTGTTGGTTGGAAAAAAAGACATCTAAAGACATCATCTTGGGTATTTTCAAAAACTTTTTGAACAAAAAAAAAGAAAACTCAGATTAATCAATAATTAAATTGATTGATAAATATAACGCCAGTGTTCAATACAACTTCACATATTTTAAGTGAAGTTAACACAAGCACAAATGAAAAAGACAAACAAACATATTTTCTCACTTTCACTTAACACTATTTAGCTATTTTAGTTTTTTTGCTCAAGTTTTGAGACATCCGTCTCTGATTTCTGTCGCCGTACTACAACTATAACTATAAACACAATGCTCACAGCATTAAAACAATACTATAACAAGTTCAACAGAAACGTTGTCCCCATAATTCTGGATAATTATTCTGTGGATTATCCAGAATAATGGGTGAAACCTTTTCTTTTGAATTTTTTTAACATTCTGTGAGCAACACAAATTAAGCTTCATTTAAACAAACAAAATGCCTAAGACCTCCCAACCTAAAGAAATAAAACCCAAACAATCTGTGGCAGGTGCCACTCGAGGTAACTGACCATTGAAGGACAGAATCATGTTTTGCTAGGTCAACTCAACAAGATCATGTTCTCAAAATGAAGAACAATATCTTTTTCCCAATGTATTCCGCTCTGTAACCTGATCTGGAGTAAATACACTGACAGCGGGATCAGAAAGAGGCCACACATCCTTTAAATCTTTATCCGATACCATGGGGACGGGATTTAGGCTCTTCACTCAGCTCATGCCCTTCAAAAAAGTACGATAATCCAATACTTGCCAGTTAGGATAGAGGCTGCCGCCCTTCCTTGAACACTAAATTAAATGAACTGAAATAACTCTGTTACACCATTTATAGAAGCTACAGTTTAATAAAATAACTTCCCCAATTCCCGCAAGTCAAATTTAGACTTCCTTGTGCACCAGTGAAAGAAAAATGACCGTGAGTTTGCTGTTTTGCTAAAGTGGATTGTTTGGAACAGCTTAAAGAGAGTGTCTTTTTAATTTGGAGTTTGGGCCGCGTCTACTTCTTCTGTTGAGACTACTAATGACGAAGGTGGAAAAAGGGCCAAACCTGCGTCTTTGTGATGCTAATGCACGGAAACTTGGCAAAAGCAACTACAGTTTAGGAGCAGCTTTGGAGAGCGACTGTCTGGCCTTGAACAGACATTTTGTTGTCTGTTAATGTCCATACAGTTGTATCCATAGGGTATACACAAGTGTCCTTTGCTTTCACTGTATTTTCTAACCTGCATGTGCCCTAAAAAAGAGTGGATGAGCACTAAACTTCTCTGCTGTATTTACTGCAAATGTATCCAACACAATACAACAAATAAGAGGGACAGGACCTGGAGCGCATGGTTATAAGTAAAGCGTTAACTGTAATAAAGGACAACATCTAAAGTTTTAACAACCAGCATGTCAGAGTAGAAAGTCTTTGTTCTATTTTTTACTTGGATGAAGGCATGCTATCTATCTATCTATTTATCTATCATTGGCAATTTTAGACCCTTTAAAAAAAATGTTTTTTTCAATGCTTTAAGTCAGAATTTGCAAACCTGTCCGTTAGTAACTAGTCCGTTACTATGAATACATGCTATTTGATGCTATTTTTTACATACACAGTCTTTTATGAAAGATTTTATTTTAGCAGAATCTGACAACCAGATAAAGCCATATCTAAAGGTTTATTGCATCATTGTGAACACACAAGATAGCAGATGGCCTCACCGCAGCTAGGTCTGCATGGGCAGTCATGTGGCAAATTTACATAGTGTTATGTGTAATGTAGCTCAGATGTCAGGGCAAATTATAATATTTATATAATATATAATATATAATATCATAGTTGGTGTTTTTTAGAATGTCTTTGTGTTTTTCAGCTTATTATCCCACAGATATAACTGATTGAGCTGTAGGTACGTCGTCTATTTCTAATAACAATGACTGTTAAATAAAGTAAAAGATTGTTCTAAAATAAGTCTCCCTTTTTATTCAGTAACAAGTGAAATGTTCATCACTTGAAGCATAAAACAAAATGAAGCAAGCAGACAGTGAAATGTTTTAGCTGCTGGATTCATGAAATACAGTGGCTTGGATAAGTTTATACACCCATGCTAAAGTTGATTAAAAAGAATAAAAATACAGCTTTTGAAAATTGATTTTAATGCCTTAATTAAAAGAATTAGGAAAATCCAACCTTTTAAGGACACCAATTTTCTTTGTGCATGAATAATGTATTGTAAATAAATAAATGCTCTTCCTTAAAATACAGGGGGCATAAGTATACACACCCCTATGTTAAATTCCCAAAGAGGCAGGCACATTTTAAATTTTAAAGGCCAGTCATTTCATGGATCCAGGATACTACGCATCCTGATAAAGTTCCCTTGGCCTTCGGAATTAAAATAACCCCATATCATCACATACCCTTCACCATACCTAGAGATAACCTATAGAGAGGAACTTCCCATAAGATCATCTCTCAATGCAAATCAAACTAGCTAATAAGCCAACTGAAATAAACCATGCCAAGCCCTATGGTGTAAAGTTTGAACTTCACACAGCAGAGTGGACGCTTCAGTGAAGTATTCGACGTCACAGAAAAGTGTTATTGTTGTCAAAGAATTTCTTCTGCTTACAGTAGATGAAATTATGAATGGAGCGTTTGGGTTGTTTTACTCCATTTTGATTCTGAGATTGTACCGAGCTGCACTGAGGCAGACAGACATGTTTAAAGAGTATTTTATTGCAAAATGTAAACTCAAACTATTTAAATCTAATTCATTGAATTACCCTAGAATAGTCGCGAAAGAGAGTGCTGCACATATGGATGATGACTGACCTTGAGTGACACACTGGCCAATGGAACATTCTGTGGTATTTACAGGCAAGCATACAGCAGAGAGCATCCTGTTTGCTCGCTGGACTACCTGTGTGTGTGTGTGTGTGTGTGATTGTGAGTGTGTGTGTGTGTGTGTGTGTGTGGAAAGTGTCAGCACGCTTGTTTCAACTAAAAAGAAGCAATAGCACACCATACCCAGTTCACATGCAAACTTCACACACCTACACTGTGGCCCTTATAGCGATACATCATGTAATAACTACTTAAAACTATTTCAATATATATATTTATATATATTAGTACTAGCATATTTTTTTTCCTACACAACAGGGCTAGTAAAGACTGACAAGTCCAAGCAAAGTATAGCTATTTCTATTTCTGAATCTGCAACTGAAAGTCTACTGTTCTCATTCTCAGGAGGAACTTGACTAAACTGTCCTTGCTGTTCAGCCACATGCTCTGGGAGCTGAGGGCCATGTTTCCAGGGGGCAGTTTTCAGGGTGACACGTACAGGGTGACTATGACTGAAGCTGCGGCCTTTTGGATGCAATCGTTTGGAAATAAGTGAGTTTGGAGAATTTCTTTTATTGTGGTTGGAACATTGTCTGTCCATGTTTGCTACATGTTAATAATGTGTTCTGACAGGTGTATAGTGCAGTGGAAGAGATTCAAAGAGCAGCTGCAGAGTGTACATGCATTTGAGGAAGGGATGGAGTCCATGGCTCTGAAGTCAACTATAGATCTCACCTGTAATGACCACATCTCTGTGTTTGAGTTTGACATCTTCACCAGACTCTTTCAGGTAAGGTGAACTATTCCAATAAAAAGTAATACACTGATTTCTTAAAGGGAAAGTTTGACAGTTTGGTAAATACGCTCAGTTGCTTTCTTGCAAAAAGTTAGATAAGAAGACGGATACCGCTCTCATATCTGTACACTACATGTGGAAGCTACAGCTGGTAAGCATAGCTTAGCATAAAGTCTGGAAACAAGGGGAAACAAACAGCTAACCTTGCTCTGTCCAAAGGGAATAAATAAAACTCACCTACCAGCACCTCTAAAGCTCACAAATGAAAATATTGTGTATTATTTGTTTAATCAGAGCACTAATGTAAGTTTAAAAGCAAGTTTCCAGGGGGTTATGAGCCAGACTTATTATTTCTTGACTAGACACAGTGATTTCACTTGTTGCCTGGAAACCTCACAGTGATGAAAGGACTCCAGGAAGTCCCTGCTCCCAGCCAAGAAAGTCAGCCAGTCAAGGCACATAATCAGTTTTTGTATGATTCTTTGTGCGAACAAACAAGATGTAATGTGTTAATTTGTGAGTTTAGGAGGCCGATTGATTTACCTTTAGACAGAGCCAGGCTAGCAGCTGTTTCTACCTGTTTCCAGTCTTTATACTAAGCTAAATTAACTGTCTGCTGGTAGTAGCTTTATATTTAGTATATTGACATTAGATGGGCATCTTGTGATTTACAGCTATCCTTGGCAAGACAACGCATAAGTGTATTTCCCAAAATATTGAACTATTCCCTTAATGATGATCAGATCCTGAGTCTCCTCCTCCTTTGATTCTCTCCTCTCGTTTCAGCCTTGGAGGTCACTCATAAGGAACTGGAACCAGCTTGCGGTGACTCATCCAGGCTACATGGCCTTCCTCACCTATGACCAGGTTATAGCTCGTCTGGAAAACTACCTGCATAGACCTGGGAGGTGAGAACAAGCACAGCAACAAGCTCGGACTAACGCAGAGAAGATAAATTCAAAATAGCACTGAGGAAGTTGATGAGAACTTGAGTTCAAATCTGGATCTGTTCTAAGTTGTAAGGAATGAGGAACTTAGAAGTACAGCACTCCAACTTTATGTACCTGGCAAATTGGCCAGAAGAAAGAAACTTAATTTATAGCTTTTTAATCTATTTTAAAGTATTTTTTTTCCTTTTGAGTTTCTGGCATATTTATATTTCACAGTGCATCAAACTCAAGCTTCAGCTTTCCATCTTTAATTCAAGAAATGTTGTCCTTGCTATATTAAGTACAGCTCCATGACAATAAGCATGGCCTATTTATTGCATAAATGCATAAATTAAAGAACTAAATGCAGTCAAAAGCAATTATATTGCTAAGTGTGATTTACTATTGTGATCTCTTTCTCTCCAAGCTATATTTTCCGTCTTAGTTGCACAAGAATGGGCCAGTGGGCTATTGGCCACGTGACGAGAGAAGGGGGCATCGTCCAGACCATCCCGCAGAATACACCTCTCTGCCAGGCACTCATTCAGGGCTTCAAGGAAAACTGGTTAGGACAAATTCATCTCTTTAGTTAATTTTGTTCTGAGTGTCATTTCTCTAAGTGCTGTTTGTTTGTGTGGCTGCAGCTATCTGTACCCAGATGGCCGTAACGTGAACCCCGACCTGACAAGCTTGTGTGAACCGTCGCAGAGGGCTAAAGTCAAAGTTACAGAAGTAAGTTGATGCACCTCCTTCCTCTTCAAGAATGTATCAAACTGTTCTTAATTTATCAAACTAAAAGCATCCTGAGGCCTCACCAAGACAAGAGATAGATCATATCCTGAGGCGTTCTCTTATTGTTTTCTTTTCTCTCTGTCTATCCACCAACACCGCCACTTTAACGGGCAACAGGAACAGTATGAGCTTTACTGTGATATTGGCAGCACCTTCCAGCTGTGTAAGATCTGTGCAGAGAGGGATAAGGATACTCGTATCCAGCCCTGTGGGCATCTCCTGTGCAAACCCTGCCTCACAGGCTGGCAGGTATGAACCCTCATCCACACACTCATTGTGGCCTACTGTTCAGTGTATAAATATGCTTATCTTCAGCCAACCCATGCTTAATACTGACACCCTAAACCAAGGCAGATTGTTACCGTAACTTTTTTGTGTGTTCAGTAGAGGGAAACAGTTGTGGTTGACTAAACTTAGACTTTGTTTTTGAAGGCCGACCTGAAACCCAGCGCTCCCATGGTTTGGTTATAGGTTGTAGCCCAAACATACTGTAAAAATGCTAGTTTTTTTAATTTGGTTTGTGGGTGTTGTCAAAAATATGCTTGTGTTAAACATAGCGTGTGAGTGATAATATTCACATGCTTTTTATGTAAAATACCCTTCACAAATTAATGTCAGGTAATTCATTAATTTTAAACCAATAACCTCATATTTCTCAGTATCTCCACATACAATGTCTTATTGAAATGAGGAATTGCTGAAAAAATCTTTTATCTGTACAATCTTCCTTAAATAAAATAAAAAAACTTTAAACTGTAGTGTTAAAAATACTATGAACTCAAGCTGATTCTGCCATGCCATAGCATGCAGAAAGATCATATAGTGGTCTACCAAATTAAAAATTTGAAATTAATTACATTTGGCCATTTAAGATGGTACACAAATCCCAAAAGTGTCCAGCTCCCCCGACTTCCTAGTTCCTCTTTTAATCCAAGTGTGAAATTCATCAAGGCATCTTGTCTGAATTAAAGTAGCAGCTGGCAAATTCCAGCTGCATGCTTTACTACTATTTATTTCAGTCAACTAGCCAGTAGCCTCCTGGAGGTGTTTAAGTCTTTGCAAAGGTGCAGAGCAGCATGTCTTGACATCTGGGTTGATGACTTCCTGTGTGATCACAGGCTGACATCCTCCTCAAACTGCGTCGGTCAAACTCACTTTGAGAAAAAGTGTGCGTGAGAGTGAAGGGGAAGAGAGGGGGGAGACCAGCAGACAGGAAAAGAAAAGTTCTGCTTCATGGATGTCAGACCACAATGTCATTTGTCAATGTCAGTTGTAAGTAAGTCTAGGTTGTGGTCAACCAAACTTCCTAATCAACAGTTAGTTTACAATACCATACAATGACAGACAGTTGCTAAAAAAGTAACAAAATCACAGTATCAAAGGCACACATTTTCAGCTGAAAACCAAAGTTACCAAGTTAACCAAAGTTTAAAAAGGCCAAATAATAAATGTCCAAGTTGCAGTTATATCAGTCAGATAAACTTAGATAAGGGGAGCAATCTGAAAAAAAACATTGGTCAAATACATAAAGAGACTGCACCTGCAGAGGTCGGTGGTCACGCAATAAAAAAAAAGTCAGAACTGCAATCTACCAAACTGAACCTCGTATTTTCCACCTCATTGATCTTTCGAAAAACTGGTGGCATTATTCTTTGAAAACAAGTCCAAAGTAGTTTGTTACATACACTTCAAAAGAAAGTAGCTCAAGACAATGTGTGACAATGTGTCTCTACATTCATATAGTGTTTCCATTACTCTGCCCATGACCTACTGTGATAACTATCTAGCAGAAGTCAACTGGCCACACATGCCCATACTGTCGCTGTGACATCAGAGGAACAGAGTCCATCCTCGTCGAGCCCTACCTGCCTGGCAGCGGCCGGTGGGAGGACGAGGGTGAGGACGATGTGGAGGAGGAAGACGACCATGAGGACATTGAACTGCTAGTAAAGGAATTGGCTGCCCTGAGGAAGGTATGAGAATACATTTTTTTGTAGTGTATGATCATTTGTTTTGTTTAATTTCAGCCACGCACCACACCAGAACGAGTAAAAAGTCCCAACAAATGGTTGTTGGGACTATTTACTCACTTTTGTATGGATTGCCACGAAATGTGGTACAAACATTCATGTCCCCTATCTCATAACCTTGTTGGTCCTCTTCATCTAGCACCATCACCAAGTCAGCATTTGAACTTGTCCAATACTTTGGTTTATGACCAAATACCTGCAAAAATAATGACATTCCTACCAGTCTCACCTGTTCTTTGTTTTCCGTGTCACTGATCAGATGCTGAAATGCTAATGTTAAACTAAGATTTTAAATTACCTGCTAAACATTACAATGTTAGAATTGACATTTTGAACATATGTACATTAGCATTTAGCCCATTTGTCTCAGGTCTAGAACTCCTTTGGTCTATAACAAAATGCTTGTAGTTCAGTAGATTAAAAGGAATTGTATCTGTTTGCAATTAGCGCAATCAATGGAAGTACATTTCCAGTATAAAGCCCGACATCCAGCGCATGGCTCACGCGGCGGATGTCCCTCACCTTCAGCTCTCTGCGTGTTGCCGTTCATAAAGTACCTTCAATAAGGGATACCACAAACTTCAAACTAGCAAACCAAATGCTGAAAATATTTTAAGTTTTGAAGAGAATGTAATTAAGCCAGGCCTGCTTGATTCTTCCGAGGAGTGACTATAAATATTTACAAAGAATATGTTCACGGCATTTCATATTTTGTGTGACATTTTATTTTGTAGGGTACAAATGTGTCCCCAAAATAAATTCCTTCCCGAGACCATTTTGCAGAGGCACCGTCGTTGCGTCTGGAACTGGAAAGAAATGCAAACAACCAAGAGAGTTTTTTTCTCCTATCCAAGAATGTATCTTTGGTGTAGGCAGACTTTACTCCACAGCGCTGTGGAGATAAGTCTGACAACGCCAGACTTGTTTGCAACATGCAACTCCTTCAGGTTTCTTGTCAAGTAATAGTCTCAAATTCAGAAGCCACATTTTAGTCAACATTTTTTCTCAACAGTTCTCAAGTCTGGATTACCAGGTTCCCAGGTCCAGCCTCAACACTCCACCTCTGCCCCCTAAAAACAGCACAACCGCACGCTGTCCATCTCCCTTCAGCCAATCCCAGACATTGACTTTGGACAAAACTTTCTACCGTTCAGTAAGTTTCCACAGACACTCAAGCTATTTGCATACTGTTGCTGTATTACCCCTTGGCAGTTTGATGATGGAATGTGTTACATTTCTCATTCGTGCACAGTTCTGCAAAGACTTACCAACTGTAGTGTGAATATGTGTAGTAGTCAGGGATGGAAGCAAAACATTACATTTACTCACGTTAATTTAACAGTTTTTTTGAGTACTTTTTTAATATATTATTTTACTTGTAGTACTTAAGTTTTCTTTTTATCTCAAGTAATAAAGTACTTACCTACATCCTTTGTAGTAGCTGATGGCTGCGTAATCGTTGACATGTTTCCTCTCTTCAGCAGGTTCACAGTGACAATAAAGCACATAGACGAAACAAACAACAGACAAACATGGATAGGTGAGACACTGTTTAAAGCAGAGCAATAAAGTTAGAATGCGTGGCTGTTGTCTACATGTATTACAAACCCTCAGGAGACTAAATTTAAGCATGCTGCTAAAGCTCTACATCTTGATATTGTAGCTTTTATAGTCCCTTGGTAAAATTTGTTTCCATTTTCTGTAAGGGGACTAAGAGAAGATGTTTCCACCAAGTTACTGTAACCTCTAACACGTGTTCAACATAATGCCGGGAACACACTAGATGACTTGACCCAGATCAACTATGCAAGACTCAGCAGGCAGATTGCACTGATGGTCCAGTTTGTTTTGTGGTTAATTTTGCGTTGCACATTTATTTCTTTGTCTGTAAAAGAATAACGCAAAAAAACTAAACAGACATTCAGTTAATTATTTTTTACAGCTAGACACAAATATATGATTATTACAATTATTGAAAAAACTTTTCTTGTTTAGTTTGTTCATTTAAATTCTTAATTTGATTAGAATCCCTTCCATATGTGACAGATGTGTATGTGCAATTAAATGGTATTTTGCACCTGAGCCTGCATGTAATGTTTGCAGTGTTAATATTTATCAGTAAGAAATACCAGGCCGATTTATAGTGTAAAGATGATTCAGTCATTCACCTATATTTCCATTTATGTTCTGTTTTAAGAAGTGCTGAATTCCTCACAGAAGCGACGTTTTCGTCTTCCTCTCACAAAGGTGGCGACTGTAAGTTATGGCATTTTAAAATCTTGTATCTTAAACCGTGCACACCTACAGAGAGGAAATGAAAATGAAATGAAAATGTAAAAGGTTAAAAGCTGGTGGTTCTCAAACTGTTGCTGTGCCCCCCTTATAAAACAATAAAAAAAATGTCAAGCCTCTCCAGACGCAGATAGCATACTGGGAACACTAGTAACAAAGGTAGCCTGAATCTTGTTAGCATCTTGTTATTTTTATTGTCTCCAAATAAAGCATATTCATTGATCCTTTCACAGCAGACATTTTGCTATGTCATTACAGAAAGTGAAACTAATAACATGAACGATGGTTCAGTTTTAGGGTTGCCACCTGTCTCGGTTTTACTAGTATTGTCCTTCTTTTTAATGACCTGTCCCAGGAAATTTATCCACTCTCCATAGACACTAAATGTCTGGTTTTCACAAGGCTATGTGAATATGTATGTTAAATTTACTATTTTATCTCCACTTGAAATAACCTATGCGCTGTGCACAGAGCGGTCAGTGTCTCTTGTGTGTAGAATGCGCTAACACTGGCTCTGTAGGGGATGAGACGAAGCAAGCACAAGTATCTAAGCAATCAGGTAAGCTAAGATAAATTAAGTAAGGTAAAATTCCGCTTATTGGAATACTTGAGATGTTTAAAATATCCAGTACAATTTTGTCTTCTGGGTCTAATGTTTAATGGATATTTTCACTTGTGAGCAAAGCGGTAATCCATATGTCCAGGTTTTTTTTATCAGATATAGGTGGCAACCCTATTCAGTTCTAGCAAGTTCCACTAATGCAGCAAATAATAATGCTATTAGCGACACTTTTGTTTGAAAGGTCAAAATGTTTACTGTTAAAAAAAGTCTGATTAACTTTAGTTTCACTTCCAGTGTTACTTTCGGATCACACCCACCCTGCAATGGCTCACTCTACAGTTTGAAAACCACTTATCTGACCATTCTGGCTTAAGATTGCTTAACTCTAGTAAAAATTACTACTTAAAACTTCATTCACAACCCATAATGTAACACTAGTGTCATCCTAGAATTCACCCATTCATCTAAAATGTTAATATGTCTCATTTGAAATTGAAACATGAGTATTTCACGTCAGAGCCAGACATTTTAGTAAGACTCTTTTTGTGTTTGTGTGTAGGTGGAGCAGCATGGCTTGAACCTTCCAGCCCAGTCAAACAGAGACGAAGACATAAAGAGAGGGAGGAATGGAGAGTGGGGCCCAGAGAAGAAAAATGTGACCTGGGAGAGATGGCGAGAAGAGTGTCGTCCTGACAGAAAAGCAACCTCTGCAAAAAACAATATTCTTTTACTAAAGCAACAACTAAAATATTCATGAAAGCAGTCCTTGATGACTGTAAAAGTAGTTTCTGGTGTCATGTTTATCTGTAAATGACCGTGTGTAAGCTGAACTGCTGAAGTTGGGATGAGTGGGTGGGACTGACAGTGAAATTGCTGACTGAGGCCTCCTACTGTTCAATAATCACACTGCCATCAAGTCCACAGTAGGTTCAGTACTGATCTTTATAATTAAAGTAAATTTTCTGAGCCTCCATTAATCATTAATAGAAATGAAAGAAAGGCTTGATCATGTAATTATATGATCAAATGAAGCGGGGCAATTACATATCTAGAGTAAATAAATGGAAAAATAGAAATATGCTACCTCATCATTTAACCCATACCACAGGTTTTCTTCTTATAAAAAGTTATGTGAGTAAATAAAAGCCTCTGTATAACTCAATCAAACATTCTTAAAATAAAACAAGTAAACCTGTAACTGACACATACTTGAGCTTCTAAATAGTTTAATTTGGTGGTTTTGAATGAATGAAGTGAATGATTGAAATGAATGAGGAATATCAACCAAGTGGTTTTATTTAGTGTGGATATATAGAGGGAGAAAACTTTAAAGCAAGAGATAGAAACTAACTAACTAACTAACTAACTAACAAGAGATAGAAAAAAGAAAAGTCAGCGCTTTAAAAGTAAATAAGATTGAGGGGAACCATTGGGAAAAGTGAAGAAATTTATTATTATTATTATTTATTTCTTCAGGGGTTGGCTGCCATGGTGTCTTCAATCCATGAGAGGAACTCACACAATTTGACATAGACTCCGGGGTAGTTAGGCAGGGCACATCCCTGACCCCATGACACCAGGCCCTGGACCTCCCCCGCACACACCAGAGGGCTGCCGGAGTCACCCTGACAAACAGAGTGGAAGCACGCAATGGATTTTTTTGCACAAAGAACTGTACAACCAGTTGGTCTATAATATAATTTACTGTAAAACTCACATTGCATGCATCTCTGCCTCCATCCATGTATCCAGCACACACCATCCTGGGTGAGATCATGCCAGGATAGGCATTCTCACAGTCCTTCTGGTCCAGTATGGGCACGTCCAAACACTGCAGACGGATGGAAAAGTTCACTGTAACACACAGAACAGAGATAGTTATAGAAAGCGCTGAGACATCTTAAGTAAAAAAAAAAAAAAGTGAATAGGAAAAGGCTGGCGGTATTCTATATTTTAATTTCTGTCAACAAATGAAAAAAGAATTGTATGTTTCTCAATCCTTTCCCACTTCCCCAGCTTATCTTTGGCTCTCAGTCGCAAGCTCATTTGTTCCACTGAATCTAAAATTAGCTGATCAGTTTATTAGTGACTATTTTCAGCTGCAAATATATACACATTTGGTGCCACCCACTCTTACCATTGACGGCACCATTGTCTCCCCATCTCCCCAGGCACGCAACCTTGCCGTGATCTTTGATTCTACCCTCTCCCTTGAGCCCCACATTCATAATGTCATTAAAACATCCTTTTGTCATCTCCACCACGTCGCCAAAATAAGACCCTCTCACAAACACCCCGCTGCTGGAAGTCTCATTCACGCCTTCATCTCTTCCTGACTGGACTACTGTAACTCACTTCTCGTTGGCATCAGCTCTACCAACATCAACCGACTCCAACTGGTCCAGAACCCAGCCTGTTCACATGCTCCAAATCCACGCACCACATCACTCAAAATCCTGGTCCTCATCTACAAAGCCCTATACCATCTGGCCCCTTCATATCTCACTGACCTCTTCCCCCTACCAACCCTCACGGTCCCTCAGATCCACCTCAGCCGGTCTCTTCTGCAGTTTTGGGGACAGCAGCTCCCAGGCTCTGGAACTCCTTCCCCCAAAGAGATCTGCACCTCCGAGTCCCTCACCATCTTCCAGGCCCGCCTCAAGACCCATCTCTTCACCTCTGCCTATTCATAAGCCCCACGCCCCCTCCCTCATCAACTATGCTTGAATCTTGTTTTGTTTTCCTTTGTTTTGTTTTGATTAGTTGTGCATTGTTTTCTTATCTTCCTGCCCTGTAAAGTGCTTTGAGTTTGTGAAAAGTACTATATAAATAAAATATCTTATCATTATTATCATTATTTTTATTATTATTATTATGTATGGGAGCAGGATATGTGGGATTGAGATACAGGGTAAACTAGTAAGTGCCCATGTTTATTGTACTGAAGGAGCATGGCTCAGTTTATGGCTAACAATGGTGATCAATGACACTGAGGAAAAAAGCTAAATTTGGCTTTACAGGCAATACTTTAGTTAGTAGGATCACTTCACTGCTGGTTTTGAGCTTTTCATAGGACTGGTTGTCAATCACAGAATATATGGAACTTCACCAGACTTATCCTTTAAAGGTGCTGTTTGCTATTTTATGTGTAATTTGAAAATTGACACCCCCAATGAAAGCCTAGATAAAAGACACTGTTGCCCCCCCTCGCTGCCCAGCAGACCTTGGGACATGGAAATGAAGGGTTTGAAAGCAACAAAAAGACTCTACCACTTTCCCTGGGATTGTGTTATTTTTTTCAGAATTTTTGCTAGCAGAGAAACATAAAAGAAACTAAAATCATAGTCTACACTACAAATTCTACACAAAATGGCATTAGGCATGTTTTTAAACTGCATAATTTAATGCACATTATAATCAACCCACCCTCGCCATTCATGTCAGTGTTACCCCAGCCAGAGACAGAGCAGGGAAGCCCCGCCGCGGGGCAGGCTGTGGGTAATGGGATGGGTGCGACTGCCTCGGTCACCTCCACTGGGTGGAAGAGCTTGATCAGCATGATGTCAAAATCCAGAGTCTGGTAGTCATAACTGCACACAGATGAAAATGAATAAATGAATCAGATGAGAATAAAATCAGAATGAAATCATGCAAAGGGAAGAAGATTCTCAGATGGGATTTCAATTATTTTTTGTCGCTCACCTAGGGTGCCAGATGATGTTGTCGGTTTTCATGAGCTGCTCTGTACCTTCAAACACTCGCACATTGTGTTCTCCCAGCATGATCTGCATGGCATAGGGACTGAGGTAGGAGGAGATTATGGTTATTTATTTAAATGTATATATATAAATAACAACACTGCAGAAAAAGCTTTGAGTGGTTTGTTTCCTAACAGATGCATTCCACATGTGCCTCTAAATTGAAAACCATTAGTCCTTTCCCCTTAGAGATTTTTAGATTTATTTTTATCTCAATGGGAAAAATGCGTAAAAATCAAGCAAACATAAACAGGCAACGTAAGATAATAATGCGTATGCATAATAATCAATGCATACTTACTTGTACCAACAGTGGGCAACAGAGAGCACCCACTGCTTGTTGATGAGCACCCCACCACAGAAGTGGTAACCATAGTTGAGGGAGGCCATGAACGGACGAGAGTGAGGCTCACACTCCTGCCCACCAATTATCCTGCCATCTCCTCGGGGAACTGCCGCTGTCCCCCCCCCCCCACACACACACACACACACACACACACACACACACACAAAAAGAGATACATTTGTGTTTCAAAGTTATATTTAAA
The DNA here is from genome assembly GCF_013103735.1 of Etheostoma cragini. Taxonomy (NCBI): domain Eukaryota; kingdom Metazoa; phylum Chordata; class Actinopteri; order Perciformes; family Percidae; genus Etheostoma; species Etheostoma cragini. The sequence continues at coordinate 20,242,148 of NC_048412.1, read as the reverse complement.
CACAACTTTCCATCATATTTTTAAATCACAGACATAACAGTACTCGGTGGGTATGTGTGCATATTTCCTTCTGTACCAGCAGCTCCGATCATCAACAGCAGAGCCAGCAGTGTCATGGTGTCAGGTGAATGATCAGAAGACACCTGGACACACCCTGGCTCATATTTATACCCCACCAGCTCCTGCTATGCTCAGCCCTTCCTCCCCACCCCCCACCTCCTCCGCTCTTCCCTCTTTCTGTTGACTATATCTATGTCCTCAAAGTCTTTTGACTTTCTTATCATGCTCACATTTTCGTGTTTGCCCACTTATGCCCCATCAAAGCACACGCCCTGTGCTTGCATCATCTGTGCACCACATTTAGAAATGTGGACCAAGGTCTTCCCACATCTAACATCTGTTTATGGTTCTCTCTAATGGGTCACTTATTTTTGGCAAGCTACAATATCAATAAGTGAAAAGAAAAGCTTGGTCCAATAAAGAAGAAAATGTACAGAAAGAATTTTAACCAAGACACTCCATTGGCAAACATATGTTTGCACATCCTGCACAAAACAGGCCTGCTTTTTTTAAACAAGTATATTTGGCATTTTGTCAAACTATTTGTTACTTTGTTGTTATATTTTTATTGTAATTATTGTAATAATTCTATCCTAATATTCATGTTCTTGCTTGTTGCAGTAATTTGCTTTAATTATATTTCCTCTTAATATGTTGTATTTACCACCAAGGTTGTAAACACCAAGGCCAATTCCTTGTAGTAGAAACCTACATGGCAAAAACCTGGTTATGATTTTATAATCAAAAATAGACAGTGATTTTAAACTTGACAAACAAATAAATGCAGTTGTGAAATCTAGTTTTTATCATCTTCGTCTTTT
>NC_048412.1:20230851-20241167 GCF_013103735.1 Etheostoma cragini | reverse complement strand
GTGCAGCACTTTGGTAACTTTGTGTTTGTAAAATGTGCTATACAAATAAAGTGGATTGGATTGGATAACTCATAATTTTGTTTTAGAAAGAAATAATACAAATGAATGTGCTGTTTTATGCCTCTACTTCTAGTTGACCTTGAATAAAAGCCGGGTGAGAAAAAAATCACCTGTCGTCTCTGAACATGATGTTTTTCTGTTCCTGTGTCCAACAGCAATCAACAGCCTTTGAGCTCTAACACTGCCAAATCCAACCATGTTTTTGAACTTTATATATATACATATACACATACACACATATATATATATATATATATATATATATATATATATATATATATATACATATATATACACATATAACCATTTGTAGTCAGCTTTGTTGTCCTTGTTTTTAGTGTTACAGCATGTCTATTTTTGATGACATACATTGACAAAGTACCAAAAACCAGTGGCTTGGCCAATAACGCTGATTCTGAATAGTGCTGAAAAATTATTCTATTCTATTGTATTCAACCAAGATTTAGTAACAGAATATGGCTGGTTACAATAATTCATAGTGGTGTCTGCTAAAAAGGGAGTGACACACAAGTGTCCCCCATAAAAAGAACAGACACATTTATTTAGGTAATAGTTGCAAAAAATGACCTGTCCAAAAACAGAAAGTACAGAAAACGCTCTCCAAGGCCAATACTATGTAAGATGTAGCTCACTTATTAACTGAAAGGAGGAACGTGGCACCTGAGAAGATAAGGTCATTTTTCAAGGTAGGGATCCGGGCGGGAGGAGATTTGGGGAAGTGGTTGGGGGGAATTGGGTGGAGGATGAGAAGAGGGAGGAGGAGGAGGAGGAGGGAGTGCATGGAAAGACGTGGAGGGGTTTATGTATAAATGCAGTGATCTTACAGATCCAGTCTGGTCCTAGGAAGGTTTGAGTCAGCCACAATGATTGGCCTGATTGTTGTCACACTTCTGGGTGCTGCAGGTGAAGCACATGTTCAGTGTGTCCAACAATTTAAGGGTAAAAAAGAACTGTAACTTTGATAAATATAAATAACTTGATATTTCCTTTACACCACAGCTGCAGCACCTACGGATGACAGGATTGTGGGTGGCTATCAGTGTCCAGCCCACTCTCAACCCTGGCAGGTGTCTCTCAATGTCGGCTACCACTTCTGTGGCGGCTCCCTCATCAACGAACAGTGGATCATCTCTGCTGCCCACTGCTGGCAAAAGTTTGTATAAGATTAACGTTTTAAAATCTTTCTGTATGAACTGTATGTTTAAGAGAATTCTGATCATTTTTTCAACCATTTTAGCCCCCCGACACAAATTGCCATCTTGGGAGACAACCACATCTGGCAGAACGAGGGCACAGAGCAGTACATGTCAGTTGATGTCATCTACTGGCATCAGAGTTATGACTACAAGACCCTAGACTACGACATCATGCTGATGAAGCTGGCGCACCCTGTCACTGTGAACCAGTACGTTAAGCCTGTAGCCCTGCCCAAAGCCTGCCCCACACCCGGGGACATGTGCACGGTGTCTGGATGGGGGAACATCTACACTGATCAAGGTGAGGGGGCAAAACAATTTTGCTCATAATAATAGAACATGTATTCTGTTGTGATCAGGGCATGAAATGAACACCCACCCACCCACCCGCCCGCCAAATGCGGGTGATTTTTGCAATTGGCGGGTAACACTGTCAATCTACCTGCCACGTTGGCTGGTAGCCAAGGAGAATTGAGTGATTCAGACGCGGAACTATTGGTAAGCAGGGAATGCAGTTGCTTACTGGCCCGGACCAATAAGGGGTGTGTGACCAATGTGTGACTCGAACATCTCACATTAACCAACAAAACATACAGCGAAAGACGGCTTGCCCACCTGTAAACATTTTAACATCAATGTACCCTGTGACGATTTCTCGATATAATGTCGCAAAGCGCAGATGAGATGTACAGGATGACCTAAATTGAGGAAAACTACATTATTGAAGGTGCAATGATAAGCTAAAGTCCAATAAGTACTTTATCAAACTGTATGATTGTGTGTCCCAGCCCGCCCCCCCAACTACAGCACATGATGACACGCAATGTCCATGAATAGGCTCTTAGAGACACAGCAATTCCTGTTTTTCACCTTCATGAGTAAAAAAAGTGGCTGGTAAAAATGGGTAGTGGCAGGTGGATTTTTGTGGCAGGTGGTCAAAAAAGTTAACTTCATGCCCTGGTTGTGATCCTATTTTTACTTGCTGTTTTGTTCAGATTACACATGACAAAAACTAAATCTGACACTTTATTACACTAATGGCCTTCCATAAGGTTTTAAAACACATTAAATTAATTAACATAATATAAGCATTTAATAAACCATTGAATAAATTCCTTTCTGGATTACTGACCTCCTTAGCTACTATCACAAAAACATGTACCAAACTTTTATGAATTAAAAAATTAATCAGACAGTGAGATGAGACAATATGCAAAAAAATCTGCTCAGAATATTAAAGCTATTAAAAGCTATTATAATATAGAATAATGATAACAATTCTGTGAATTGTAAACTATTTGTATTACTTGGTTGTTGTTGCTAAGCTACAAAGGACCATCACTATTTGGGGGGTTTAGTGAACGATCGGACAGATGATTGACCAAATAGTTGCTTTTTCTTTGCTCCATAAAATTAACATTTTGGAGATAGCCACAAAGTTATGACATTTAAATGATAAAATAAACATTGATCAAACTATCCCATCTTTAACTTTGTGTCTCAATCTTATCTGCAGTGTTCAACCCGTTTTACCTGCAGTGTGTGGAAGTCCCAATTCTGTCTTACAAGGAGTGTGATAGTTCCTACCCCGGCAAGATCACTGACCGCATGGTGTGTGCTGGATACCTGGAGGGAGGAAAGGATTCTTGTCAGGTATTTTAACACAAATAAACAGCACATCAAATACATTTTTAGTGGTCTGTGAACATGTAAAACAAAATGTAATGGGAGGAAATGATGGAATAAATAAACTCTTCATTCTCCCCTGCTCAGGGTGACTCTGGTGGTCCTCTGGTGTGTAACGGGGAGCTGCAGGGTATTGTCTCGTGGGGCCAGGGCTGTGCTCAACCCAACTACCCAGGTGTTTACACCAAAGTGTGCTCTCTGATGCCCTGGATCAATGAGATTCTCTCCACATACTCCTAGGCTGTGATGTTCTGTCACAGAACTACAGTATGTGAGAGAGAAGAAACCAGAGGAAGATTGAAATTGAAGAAGACAGGAGACGGTGGTGGGTAGTGTCAAGAAGAAAAGCAGCGGGAGAGCAACTGAGAAAGAGGGACACAAGGACAAACAGCAGGAGAGAGAGAGAGAGAGAGAGAGAGAGAGAGAGAGAGATGTGAAATCAGGACACAATCAATAAAATCTACCATTTTGTGATGCATCCCTGTGTTTATTATTGTTGTCAATGCTGTAGTGCTGCATCTGCTCCCAGTGCAGATACTCTTGAGCAACTAGGTTACTGTTTTCCAGATATTATGTTTCCATTCAGTGGTGACATTTCCAACAATACAAATCACATTTAATATAATTGCATCAATTTGTGAGCAAATCCTACATATTGTGTGTGAATTATCTTTTTCTTTGACCAACACCAAAAACGTTGATTTCCATCAAAATTAGACACAAACGTTTTTTTTCATTTGTTAACGAGTGAATAGCATTGCTGTTTAGCATTCAAACGTTGCATGAATATTGTTGAAAAGGTTCTGTCAGTCTTTAGTTTGAGATCCACAGGGCTATATGACAAGCAGTTGAACAGAAGTTAGACTTCCACTGTAATGGGTTCAATGAGTTTCATTCAGGACTGAGAACTTGGTCTGGAATCTTTTCTTAAGCAAAAATCTGCTAACAGAGAAACTCAAAGAAAAGAAGAATAGTTTGTTTCCTCAGCAGAATGTCTCCCTTATAAAGCTTTGGGGTTGAAAAGTCATGTGGCTGAAGATGACTCACACACTATTCCTCATTTCCTTCATGCTTTTCAAGTATTTGATTTTCAAGTTTGATTTCTTGACAAGATTTCCCTTTATTCTGACAAACTCTAAAGTCTTTTTTTGAAAATGGATTTTGCTTTTGAATATGAAAAAAAGTGTAAAGGAGAATTCTAGTCAATTTCAACATGTAGCTCTGTTTTTTTCTTTTTTTCGATTGTCACAATTTGATTGTCGATTGCCTTTCTGTCACATCTACTGCAATCCGATTCGCTCTCTTCACTTGGAAGGAAGAACAGCACATGTCTAGGCACTGGTAGTTACATTTTCAAAATGATTAGAGGCTAAAACACGTTTGAAACTTGCCCTGTTTAAGCCTGTTGGGTGCTGACTTTTGTAGGAGGATAACAAGGTGTAGGCAGCACCGACTGTTTTTGTTTTTCTCTATTGACAGTACTCCAAATTTCCAAACAACTGAAGTAAATATTGGAATCGACCGGAATTCTCCTTTAACTCCTAAGATGCCGTTATAGGTTCATTCAAACCGAGGACCTCTTTGAAGAGCAATATCCAGTCTGAAATAAATATGAAAATATTTGAAGTTGTGCTGGGGAATTTATTCTGTAAGGTTTCTATAAAAAAAAAAAAAGAATGTTGCTCTACTGTACTACAAGTTTTGTTTCTTTTGTTACATTATTATTTATTTTAATAAAAAGCTTTTTAAGTTAAGGCTTAGCAGAAAAAAATAGGAACTTATGCAGCACAGGTTTAAAGTCACACATTTATGATTGATCATCTGTCACTATTGTTCAAAAGAAGAAAAAAGAAATTCATCATCTTACTTTTATCCCCATGCAGGTGAACCTTATGATGCTTGAAAACATTTACTCTTCAACAAGAAAATAAATGTCATGCTTGCCATAATTGCCTTGTTTTCTTTTTCATGAAAGGTTTCTTGAAGCTGTTGGTTAAAAATCTGCAGTCAGTTCTGCCGAAAGTCCCACGTCCGGATTGACACTTTTGCAGCAAGCAATAAATTAAATCAATCGATGGACAGTTGCACAGAAATATCTCCCATCTGTTCTCCACAGACAGCAATGTAGATTATCTCTCCTCCTCCTCCTCCTCCTCATCATCACCCCTGTGAAGTAGAAACAAGATACATAAAGAGATGAGATGATTAAATGGAATTTGACAGGAAGACAGATTAGTAAATGAATGACTAAGATACAGATTAAGTATTCCTTTGCATATACATGTATGATTTCATATTCATATTTCAAATGCTGGGAAATGAAGTTGATTAATTGGCAACAACCACAACAGACATATCTCCTGTAATATGTTCTGAGATATCTAGTACTGTTACTGTATAATGCAGAAGCTCCTGCAATCCATCCAGCTGCATTATAAAGCCATTCAAATTATAAAGAGGGTTAAAAAAAAAAAAAAACAGTTGTAAAATCCTAATATGGAAGGAGTGTACGGTGGAAATTAGAATTTACACAAGGCTGCAGAAAGGCAACATTATTGTATTGTATCAGGCAATCCATTTAGTAGAATACAACCTCATTCTGAGGAGAAAGTGTTGATTTTAAACATGTTGCAGCAAAGCAAGCAGCATTTCCACCAACACACAAAAAAACCCAACAACAATAATTTTGACGTGATGTAATCTAAAAAAAAATGCAAATGCCTTAAAATTCATCAAAGTCAATGCAACATTTTTCAACTTTGCAACTTTGGAGGGTGGGCACCATCTCTAGGAACCAGCGATCACAATTATGTCATGGAAATAAATTATGGTTATTAAATAACACATTGACATTTGTTAAGTCATTAAATACGAGGCAGTGGATTAGACACCCATTTCCTATGTGCTTTTCATTTTTTTACTATTTAATGAAGTATATTGATATTTAATGTCTGTTAACCAAAAAAAAAAAAATTTAATTTAGAGATTTTTAAGCTATCATTGTTAGGTAAAGTGATAATGAGCATTAGTGAGCATAACAGATGATAGGATAAATGTACATATATATTTATCACTAAAACAGCTATTTCAAAACAGTAACGTAGTGATGTGCGATGGTTAAACTGAGAAGTCAGTCATAATAACAATGAAATAATATAAGAAAGAGCCACCTTTCCAAGATATACTCTAGGTTCTGTTTTTTTGCAAAGTATTTCACATAATCCAAATGATTTGCTTTAAATTGTTTATTTGTCATATGGTCAGTACAAAAGATCATAAACAGCAAAAGATGTTGAGCTGCTTGACTGAACCTGCTTGTTTGGACAACTTAGTTGCTGGCCATGGTGCTATCCAGCCATTGGTTGAAGAGGCAAACCTTAAAAACAAAGAAGACCAAAGTTAGAGCAGTGAACCAACATAGCATTGCAGAATGAACTGGACACAGTGTGTTGATTCAATTTTCATTTTTGAAGTTACCTTGGCGTAGACACCGGGGCGGTTCTTCTCAGCACATCCATAGCCCCAGGACACAATACCCTGCAGCTCACCGTTGCACACGACGGGGCCACCGGAGTCACCCTGAGAGAAACAAAGAAAGAAAGAAAGAAAGAAAGAAAGAGAGTACAGTGTAAAACACATAGAAAGGTTTGATAAAAGCCAACAAACCATGCAAAGATTTTCTTACAGTTATTGCTGTATTCCTGCATGACCACTGAAATACATACCTGGCAAGAGTCCTTGCCTCCCTCCAGGTATCCAGCGCAGAACATGGACTGAGTGATCATGCCAGGGTAGGATTTATCACAGTCGCTCTTAGACAGAATGGGGATGTTCAGGCACTGCAGCTTGTTACCGTCAGCAGCTGAAGATCGGAAGAGAAGGAAAAAGATGAAACTGGAGCTACACTGCAGTAGAAATGTTCACGTTGATAGTAAAATAGACAAGTTATTACTCACTGGAGCTCATGGTGTTGCCCCAGCCAGAGACATTGCACATGGTGCCAGCAGGGGCACAGCTGGTGGGCAGAGCCACAGGCTTCACATACTGGTTGAGGATGGCGGGCTTGCTCAACTTGATCAGCATGATGTCATTGTCGATGGTGTAGGAGTTGTATTTAGGGTGGCGGATAACTTTGGAGGAGCTGATGAACTGCTCGTTTCCCTCAGTGACCCTGATGTTGTGCTCTCCCATACGCACCTCCACACGGCTAAAAACAATTGAAAACACGGTACGATTGACAAAACACAAAAAATATAATCATTTCAAATCAGTTTATCAGCATGAACCTCAGGTAAGAAAAGAAAGTAAATCAGACCTATAACCCTGGAAAACATTAACAATGTGCTTACGACTTGTAGCAGTGAGCAGCAGACACAACCCAGTTCTCGTTGACCAGGGAGCCACCACAGAAGTGGTAGCCAGAGTTCAGAGACACCTGATGGGGCTGGGAGTAGGGCGTGCACTCATACCCTCCGACAATCTTGTCATCCTCCGTAGCAACTGAAAACACACAGACACACACACACATCAGCAACAAGTTAGTTAAAAGACATCTCTTTGAAAGCAGAATATTCTTTTTGTGCAGCAAACCCCAAAGTGGGTACTTATGATGGTTAAAAATCAATCAGCTGTTCTCTAATTCTGGACTAAGTTCTGGGATAAAGGCCAACAGACTGCAGAAAGAAATGCATTCTGCTCGATAAAAAGTTCCCACTCACAAGCAGCTCCAATGAGCAGAATAAAGACCAGAGACCTCATGGTTTGCTGTGTGATCCTGTTGATGATTGAATTCCACCTGGAGCCGTGGTTTATATCCACAGTCAGGAGAGCTGCCCTGCTCTTTGGCCATCCTTATTGGTCAGCGCGGGGCCAATCTCTGGAGCAGGATGTTGGGGTTAGGTGATTCATTATCAGAAATGCATTAAAAAAAAAAAAAAATATATATAGAAATAAGGATAGCTTTCTTGTCAGCAAATTTTGAAAGCATAGGCGAATGTGTAAAAATGTATCATATTGGTTCCTGTGTTATGTATTTATTCCACTAAAAGTAAAAACAAGGTATAACATCTGTTATACCTAGTTAGTTGAAACCTGTTTTTTGGTTGTGCTATTAATGTTTTTTAATGTTGACAAATTAAAGTATTTGTGTGAATTAAACTAAAATACTACAAGCTTCGTAATGCCACACAACTTTAATAAAATTAACAGTCACAGTTTTATTCAGTGTTTTATTGGGGTGGCTTTTATCTTGACTAGCAGGATGACAGAGGTTGAACATTTCATTATTTTTATAAAATCTCCCGATTAAGATTCAAGTATGTGCAGTTCTAAGGTGTAGGGCAGGCACTGTGCTGAAATACAGTGATGGTCATACAGTTTTTACACTTTTGAGTACCCAATTGCATTTCAAAGATAAGTGTTGTTTTTTAATCCACTTCATTTATCAGATGGAGTTACTCAGAAGAAATATGGTTTAGATGCTAAATAAATGATCTAGCTCTAAAATATGATCTATTGCTAGCATATGGAATTCGACTCAGCACTATTGAACTCATCGCTATATAAAAACATCCATAATTAAACTGTAAGTCTGTAAGGGGACAATTTTTCACAATGAACAGTTATATTACCACCTACTTAAAGATTTGAATGCATGATTTTCAGCAGATATTTAATACCGCTACTCTTATTGTTTGGAAAGCTTTGAATCCACCGTTGTTACTTTAGTTAGATTGCAAAGGTACACAAGCCACCTCTATATTTAGATGTGTGAACACAGTATGTTACAGCTGTGGGTTTCTCAGCATCTGTTTTCAGATATGACGAGTGAAGCTGCCTTGAAAATAAAAAAGATAATCTTTGTAATATATGTTTTTTTAAAGGTGCTTTCAACTAAATTGGTAGAAGGTAATACTTCTACTGCGCATCGGAGTGTGAATGTGTGTGAGTGTTTATCTGATGAGCAGGTGGCACCTTGTACGGCAGCCTCGGCCACAGTGTATGAATGTGTGTGAATGGTGAATGTTTCCTGTATAATGTAAAGGCGCTTTGAGTAGTCGTTAAGACTAGAAAAGCGCTATATAAATACAGCACATTTACTTAAGTAAAAGTAGCAATACCACAAATAAAAAGTTCTGCATTTTAAATTCTACTAGTAAAAGCACAAAAGCATTACCAGAAAAACTGTGAACTTAATTATGCAAAATGGCCTATTCTACAGTATTAAAGAGACTCCCAAAATGTGATATTTCTTTAATTTTTTGTGCACAAGTTACCTAGCATTTAATCTTTAATAACAAATCATAATGTATACATTCATTTTTTATGTAAAATAAGTTACTATAATCCATACCTGTCGAATAAATGTAATAAAGTAAAATGTCCTATATTTGTCTTTGAAATGTAGGGGAGTAGAAGTATAAAGTAGCATAAATGTGAAATACTCACAAAGTACACATACATGAACATTGTGTACACAGAGATAGGTAGAAAATGTTTTGGCACAGACTTGTGCCATCAGCGCAATACAATGTGACTGAACATTGGAAATCAGAGGCAAGGCAACAATAAAAAGTAAACAGAAAAATTAGAAAGGCCTAATAAAGATATTCGGAAAGTGACTTTAAAGACGATATGGAGTCACCCAGGAAGACATCTCAAGGCAAGTTGTTTCATAGAACAGATACAATAAAGTTAATTAGTTTGGTTAGTTTAATTAGTTAGTTACACAAATTAACTAATTAGTTAGTTTGTGTGACGGCTGCTAGTGTTCGTTCAACTCAACAATGGCAGATGTGATAGACGGATGGTTCATCCAATCACCTGCCAGGTATTTTTTGTAAAGGGCCTGCGCCCTTTCCCAAAAAGTTTCCAATGACTCAAAAGGTTCTGTGTAACAAACCATTCGGAGCGTTAGGTTACTAAAGAAATACCCTAAAACTAATGACTTGTATCCTTGGCCCATTGCACCAGAATTAATGAAAGTAGGATTACAATTTAGAGATATCCTGCTAACAGACAAACACATGGAAAACATAACCTGTTTATTACTTATTTTAAGGTATTTGTTTTTGCTGCTCCCCCCGCAACCCATACCAGATAAGCGGACAAAGATGGATAGATGAATTAGTTTCTTCTCTCAGTAAATATTGGGCACATAAAGCTTACTAAGGCGGGAACAATTTTTACTGGTGGTCTTACATTTATAAGGTTAAATGGCACCACTGGTCTGCTGGTCTTAGAGTGAAAAATTTATATTTCTTTAAATGCTGATACAAGAGATGGATGGTTAACTTATAAATAAAATAAGTTTTTATAGAAATACTTTTTGGATATCTATGTCTTTAATATAAA
>NC_048412.1:20230180-20230776 GCF_013103735.1 Etheostoma cragini | reverse complement strand
ATAACTAGAAAATATATTATACTGTTTGTTGCAGAGTAACATAACATGCATTAAGGAGGGCAATAGTTATATTTTTAGTTGATGTAAGGAAATGATACCTTGGCGTAGACACCAGGGTGGTTCTTTCAGCACATCCTTAGACCCAGGACGCACCCTGCAGCTCACCGTTGCACACAACAGGGCCACCAGAGTCACCCTGAGAAAGAGAATAATATACTCACAATGTGAACCTTTGTGATTATGGAAGTCTTTTTTTTTAATAAATAATTTTTTCTTTTTTTAAATAGTCAAATTTGAAAATGTAGTGATAGAAAAATCAGAGATCCACATCTTGCAGGAGTCCTATTGTGCAGAGCTTTTGATTTTGATTCTTTGGATTGATAATATTCTTCAATCTACCTTCACTGTAACAATTACTTTGATGACAATGACACTAAAACCTACAAATGTAATCTCATTTATAAATTGTATTCACTGAGGTGTCCATACTTTTAATTCTGAATAGCAACTGTGTGATTAAGTGATTTTGTTTACTGGGGTTGCTCGTCTCTTTCCTCTTCACTCAATCAGCCATCGTTTTAGGAATTCTTTCTAAA
>NC_048412.1:20224136-20230080 GCF_013103735.1 Etheostoma cragini | reverse complement strand
TTTATAATAGCCTATATAAACCAATTCCACTGGCCTTGGTAGTGTGGCTAATAATCTATCTATAATAGAATCTTAAGTACTACTTGCTTTTATCCTTTTAAATGTCCATTAAAGGCCCAATACTGACAGCTATTGTTTAAAATGGTTACTGCGGTCCAAATTCAAAATACTGGAGAGTCGCCTCTCCCGGCCTCTCCTCCCAAGTGTTAGGGATCACAGAGGTTGCCAGGTCGCAAATGTTGAACCCAACGTCACACAATATCAATGTTAGTTAGATGCTAGTCTTACATTGCTGCAGCAGCTGATAAAAAGACTGCTAGATCGCAGTTATATGTACCCATTGCACATATTTTCGCTTCAACTACTTTCCAGACCCCTTTACAAGCGTGTCTATACACTGTATTACATATTATGATTGCATGCCTGTTTGTAACAAAGTGGGAATCATACTGTCCAACATATCATTACCTTGAAACTGGCAATGGTAATTTTAGCCACAACAATATTCCCTAACATAACGTTACATACATTGCAGAGCTACCTAGAGAGAACACAGGCTTGGTCCCAAACCCACAATTTAGACGATACGTTGTTTTGCCAAAGTTACATTTCATGTTTCCATTATCAGAGTTTCTGCAGGTTTCAAAAAGTCAAAGTTAAGACTTGTTAAGATCTTTTATAAATGAATTTTTTAAACCTTTGTCACAACATCAACTAAGCCCTAAATTCAGTTTTTTCAAGCCAAGTATTGCTCAACTTGCACATCCCCATACATAAATAATAAAAGACTTGCACCAAGAACAAGAAAGCTGATTAGCTGCAATATTAGTTGCATGTTGGTCTCATTTGTAGTCGTAATAAAGCAAAATCATATTTTGACTATGCCCGCACGATTCGGCGAAAAATATGAATCACAATTTTTTAGCTTAGAACTGGTATTGCAATTCTCTGGCACAATTTTTTTGACCATGAAAAAAACAAATGGCAGTACCAAACCAAGGTTATTATAGTTTTGCATTTTTCTTTAATTTTTAATTTTTTTGAAAATGCTTAGTTTTTGTTTAGTTTGTCTTTTTTGTCATATGGGTTATTTAGTAGGAGGATTCCAAAAGGTCAGAAAAAGTATTGTGTAATAACTTAAGAACATCATACAAAATTTTAGAAATATGTATACACAATGTATTTAACAATAACAGTACAAACAATGTACATATGATGATGATGAGCACAGATAGGAAATATGATATATGTAAACAGTCAACAGAAGACGCCGCAGTAAGTGCAGAATGTGTTTGACGTGTTCCAGGTAAAAACTTAGTCAACAGACTAAAGGAGACCGCCATCAACAGGTGTTTAAAACTTTTTTAACCACCTTCCACTGCAAGGCACTTGCATTATCTGACACATTCATAGTCAAGTAGGACTCTGCTGCTTTCTTCCGACTTTCGGTACCGCCATGAGGCCAGGCGAGGGGCACGGACTGTTGTGTTAAATTTTACATGGAATTTTATTTTATCGGTTTAAAACTCACAGAAGGAAGCAGTAGTGTTTGTGATCCATTCGGCTTGCAATTAAATGAGACCCAAAGTCATAAAAAAAAGAGAAATCTAATTAATTTAAAAATTAAATCGTGAACCGGATGAATCAAGATTGTGATTTTGCAAACTATTAATTGTGCATGCTTGAATTGGACTAGTGAAAGAAAGAGCTACAACACCATGGAATAATACACACTTCAAGCTGCCCGATTGGTCCAATAATGCTAAGCAAATTAAAAACTTGATAGTTAGGTACTGACCACCAGTCAGATAAGTGGAGGACTCACAGGTCTGTGATCCAATAATTTTCAACCCAATGTGGCCGAAACAGCTGGACTATTCACAGAATACCTTTACTCAAGGCTGACTGGCTAATCAGTACTAGAGCTGTTAGCCAAGATGTAATCTAAGAGTGCATGAAACTTTATTTACAACAAGCCTAACTGGCACATGATGAGCGTACAATTTATAATGAATTAATCCATTTAGAGACCTTCATTTTAAGAATAATGATATTACTGGAAAAATAATACAGTAGTCCATTGCATTTTTGTAATTGCTGTTTGACATACAGTATGTGATTGCAAGTCAGTAGGTATTGTGCAACTCTGGCACAGTCTCTATTAAGCACATCTATAAAAAGTGAGGATAAATCCTACCACAAATGTCAAGTTAACAAATAAAATAGATTCTTTATCTTTTGATAGTTGATTCTGAATGTTCAGACTGCACCTGTGCCACAAATATGCATCCGATTCATGCATATGTATCATGTCAAATTGCAGCTGCTCCACGTTAACATCCAAACAGCCGCACTTAAACTTCACCAACAGCAGATCTGCACTGAATTTTAACACAGATATCAGGTTAATTGACTGTGCAGAGCTTTTGATTATAATTCTTTGGATTGATCATATTCTTCAATCTACCTTCACTGTAACAATTACTTTGAAGAAAATGACACTAAAACCTACAAACGCAATCTTATTTAAAATTGTGTTCACTGAGGTGTCTATTCTGGTAATTCTGAATAGCAACTGTGTGATTAAGTGATTTTGTTTACTGGGGTTGTTTGTCTCTTTCCTCTTCACTGAATCAGCAATTTTTTTTAGGAATTCTTTCTAAAAGACGTGTGGGTTGGTTTTCCTGTGAAAGCCACAATCAACAACTGTGGTTGTGAACCAGGCCATCTGCAGAGCTGCAACCACGTCTTTACAGCACAAAAACATCCATGTCAGGGTAAACGATTAGAAAATACATCCTGTGCAAGAACACATGTAACGATGCAATCCCACGTGTACAGTAGAGCACGACCACTTTCTCGAATAAAGTTTACTCTACATAAATGACACATGGAACGTTTAGTTAAAAATGTATATCATGTAACCTAGCCAATGCATTTTAAAATGCTTTTAAAAGCCAATTTCTCCAATAGCACTACTTTATCATTTAATATTATTGTTAAAAAGATTTGAGAAATATATTTTCAACCATGCAGTTTGAGAACAGACCAAGAAAATGTTTGCTTTTACAATACCCAGAATAATTTTTTCAAGGATCCTGATTGGTCAAAAATCACCTTGGGGGTGTGCTCAGCAGGGAAACAGGAGACTAACCGTTCCATATAAACCAGGACTCCAAGTAAAGTCTCTCATCGTCAGGATCACTCAGCAACCATGAGGTCTCTGGTCTTCGTTCTGCTCATCGGAGCTGCTTGTAAGCATGTCTTTCCGATTGTGTTCTGACCTGAATTAAAAAAAAAATATCTATCCATCTATCTATCTATCTATATATATACATATATACATATATACATATACATATACACACACACACGTGTGTGTGTGTGTATGTTTGTTGCTGACTATTTGGCCTCCTGTGTGTTTTCAGTTGCTACAGAGGATGACAAGATTGTCGGAGGGTATGAGTGCACGCCCTACTCCCAGCCCCATCAGGTGTCTCTGAACTCTGGCTACCACTTCTGCGGTGGCTCCCTGGTCAACGAGAACTGGGTTGTGTCTGCTGCTCACTGCTACAAATCGTATGTCACATGTCAAATTATAAAGACAAGAATCCATCGGCCTTTAACAGGCATCATGAAACTCAGCTGTCATTCATCCTCTCTTGTTTCTACAGCCGTGTGGAGGTGCGTATGGGAGAGCACAACATCAGGGTCACTGAGGGAAACGAGCAGTTCATCAGCTCCTCCAAAGTTATCCGCCACCCTAAATACAACTCCTACAACATCGACAATGACATCATGCTGATCAAGTTGAGCAAGCCCGCCACCCTCAACCAGTATGTGAAGCCTGTGGCTCTGCCCACCAGCTGTGCCCCTGCTGGCACCATGTGCAATGTCTCCGGCTGGGGCAACACCATGAGCTCCAGTGAGTAACTACATTTTAACCTGGCTAAGAGATAAACAATGTTTCAGGGCAACATTTGTTTTGCCCCATTTGTGTTATTCTAAACCTGTTCCACCCAAACTTGGTTTTACACATTGAAGCTGCTGATGGTAACAAGCTGCAGTGCCTGAACATCCCCATTCTGTCTAAGAGCGACTGTGATAAATCCTACCCTGGCATGATCACTCAGTCCATGTTTTGCGCTGGATACCTGGAGGGAGGCAAAGACTCTTGCCAGGTATGTAACAAAAGGACTCAGCAGCAGTCCTTATTATGGACCAGTGCATCTTAGTTGCAAATCCAGAATTTTATTTACATGTACAGTTAATTTCTCTCTCTCTCTCTCTCTGTCTCTCTCTCTCAGGGTGACTCCGGTGGCCCCGTCGTGTGCAACGGTGAGCTGCAGGGTATTGTGTCCTGGGGCTATGGATGTGCTGAGAAGAACCGCCCCGGTGTCTACGCCAAGGTAAACCTGAAATATCACTTTATAATCCTATAGTTGTTTGAAATTGAACTTCCATGCCCAGTTAAAACCTAAACCTTGTTCTGTCTCCACTCACAGGTCTGTCTCTTCAATGACTGGCTGGAGACCACCATGGCCACCTATTAAGTCTGATCCTGCGATCGCCATGCTCACTTTCTTCCTCATTCTAACTTCAGTGTTGTTGAGTTTTGAAAAATGTGCAGCCATTTTTTCATCTGAGTCAATAAAGTCTCACACCTCGACTTTCAAGTGATATTTCTCTCAATTTGTGTTTTCTTACACCATGATACTTTAACCACAATACTTTAAAACACACTTGATTGTTCTCAAAAGGTGTTAACCTGATTTTGTGTACAAAGGAATTACTTCTTCTGATCTTTTCAAGCAACAGCTTCTCTTTCTGTTTTACTCTAGCATCATTTATAATAGCCTATATAAACAAATTCCACTGGCCTTGGTAGTGTGGCTAATAATCTATCTATAATAGAATCTTAAGCACTACTTGCTTTTATCCTTTTAAATGTCCAGTAAAGGCCCAATATTGACAGTTATTGTTTAAAATGGTTACCGCGGTCCAAATTCAAAATACTGGAGAATCGTCTCCCCCGCCCTCTCCTCCCAAGTGTTAGGGATCACAGAGGTTGCCAGGTCGCAAATGTTGAACCCAACGTCACAAAATATCAATATTAGCTAGATGCTAGTCTTACATTGTCAGACATTACTCCACAACACAGAGGAGTTGCTAGATGCTGCTATGTTTACGGTTATAAAAGCCAGTGCTCTTACAGAGTTCTGCACCCAACTGACAGCCACCATTTAACGGCTAAACTTAACAACAGTTATAAAAACCGTGACCTTGCAGAACTTTGTGCCCTACCGACACGTCGCTGCAACAGCCGATAAAAGACTAATAGCTCGCAGTTATTTGTACCCAGGGCACATATTTTTGCTTCAACTACTTTCCTGACCCCTTTACAAGCGTGTCTATACACTGTATTACGTATTATGGTTGTATGCCTGTTTGTAACAAAGTGGGAATCACACTGTCCAACATATCATTACCTTGAAACTGGCTAAGTTGGCCACAACAACATTCCCTAACATAACGTTACATACATTGCAGAGCGACCTGGAGAGAACATAGGCTGTGTCTTAGACCCACAATTCAGACTATACGTTGTTTTTCAAAGTAAAATTTTCCATTATCAAAGTTTCTGCAGGTTTCACAAAGTCAAATTTAAGACTTGTTAGGATCTTTTATGAGTGGATTTTTAAGACCTTTATCACAACATCAACTAAGCCCTAAATTCAGTATTTTCAAGCTAAGTATTGCTAAACTTGTACATGAATAATAAAATCCTTTTTATGCCTGTGGTACAATTACAAGAAAAGACTCAAGAACAAGAAAGCTGATTAGCTGCAATATTAGTTGCATGTTGGTCTCATTTGTAGTCGTAATATAGCAAAATTATATTTCGACTATGCCCGCACGATTCGGTGAAAAATAGGAACCACAA
>NC_048412.1:20195697-20224036 GCF_013103735.1 Etheostoma cragini | reverse complement strand
TTTTTTAAAATTCAGTTTATTTTTAAATAGTTTTTGAAGCGGGTTTGCTAGTTTAGTTTTTATTAGTTTGTCTTTTTTTTAATATAGGTTATTAGTCAGAAGATTCGAAAAGGCCAGAAAAAGTATTCAACAAAAACATCATACAATTTTTTGAAATATGTATTCAACAATAACACCAGTACAAACAATGTACATATGATGATGAGCACAGATAGGAAATATGATATATTAGGTATGTAAACAGTCAACACAAGACGCTGCAGTAAGTGCAGAACGTGTTCCAGGTAAAAACTTAGTCAACAGACTAAAGGAGACCGCCATCAACAGGTGTTTTGAACTTTTTTAACCCCCTTCCACTGCAAGGCACTTGCATTATCTGACACATTCATAGTCAAGTAGGACTCTGCTGCTTTCTTCCGACTTTTGGTACCACCACGTGGCCAGGCGAGGGGCACGGACTAGGGCTGCACGATTATGGCCAAATTGATAATCACGATTATTTTGATCAAAATTTTGATCGAATTGTTGATTGTAACCAAAACAAATTTTATCGTAACATAGGCTATTTATAAATGCGAGAGGGAATGTGATGAACGTTACTCACAGAGAGACGGCTGATCATTATGAACGGGTCCAGCATGGGTCGAATGACGGATTCACACATCGTGTGTATGAAATGTCTGTAGCTTCATTGCGCTGCATTTTTATGAACAATGATATTCTCGCGAGGGGGTCACATCTCTGGCCCAGGTCCAGGTCCAGCAACTCCATCTCACACGCTACTATTACTCTACTAACTGAAGTTAGTTGCATTCAATAACTTCTGTGTTCTTCGCCGTGGCCGCCGCGATAGTTACCCGCGGCAACACTGGTAAAAATACAGGTTTGCCCTTAATACTTAACAATATACAGCTGTGTTAATAAAAAATTAGAACTGTGGACAAATGTCAAAAGTGTGGACCGGCGGCCGCTGTGTGGCCAAGGGCGGAGTAAGAGGAAAGAGAGCAGAGGAGAGATTCAACACAGGCACGGCTTTACAGACGAAATGGGTCATGTAACGCAAAATTAATCCGTATCGATTTAAACAACATTGCAGCGGATGCTAGGACATTAGCACCGGTGCGTCCTAGAGGAGCTAACAGCTAACAGACGCTACTAGCACCGACTAGCACTGGTCACTGCTGTTGTCTGAAAAACAGACGGGACAAAATGTTGCGTTTACTGGTAAACTGGTAAACCTTAAGACCGACGTATAACCGACTGCTATCTGTTGAGTTTTCCTCCCGTTACTCTGTCCGCTGTGACTGTCTACATCTAGAAACTAAGCTGCACGGGGTGCAGGGAACTACTCTGACTGGCTTATGAGCAGACGACTTGATCGTGGGAAGTCAAAATCGTGATCACGATTAAAATTCGATTAAATGTGAAGCCCTTACAATTATCATTTTGGCCATAATCGTGCAGCCCTAACATGAGGTATCAATGAACTCATAAGAGAGCTCCTTTTTCATTGGTGATGGTTTGCCCTGCTCCCTATGCTTTGGCCATGCCCCTTTCACAGCTAATGAACTATTTGACGCAAGGAGTGGCGTCCGCCAGTAACTCCAACAAGCACAGATTAGTGCGCGCCCGTCCAACCCTGTGTGCAGCTTTAATTTCAAATGTTTTAATAGTCAACATTTTGTTTAGTCTTTATCTTACGCTTCACTTTGACAATATTGGTTTTTGCAACATGACACATTATCAACATGCTATTAACATTGCTGAACTTAACTGAGATAAATAGAGAGAATAAGCAATAATTCATTTATCCATTTTGAATTAGTTGGTCTGTATAGGAGCACTATCCCTGCATTTTTTTTTGGGGAATGCCAAAGCCACTTACTGAGTCAATCTGTGAGAAAATCTCCACCTGGCGTTGCATCTGGGGCCAAGTCAAGGTCAGGATGCTGATTACAACCTGTACAAGATATAGTGCACTGTACTCACACCAGGCTAGTGCAACAAATCAAACTAAAATATTACACTTATTTTCAAGATGCATTTTTCCAACAGAACAAAGCAAAATCCTTTAACCATAGTCCCATTAAAACTATGAAGCCTCACTTTGGCAGAATATTTGTAAGCATACTGTATATGGCAACGTTTTCCATCAGCACTATTTGAGAATTTTCATTGGTCAGCAGCACCGGGGTGTCTCTCAATAGTTAACATAGATATTAGAAGTCAATAAAAACCTGGCATGGGTCAAGGACAACATTTGCATCTCCATATGGCATCAACCCGTCATGAGGTCTCTGGTCTTTGTGCTGCTCCTTAGGGATGTGTGTAAGTATGGACCGCATTAAGGAACAATTGTAGATTATACGAAGAGTAAATCTGAGCAGACAATCTAATTGGTCAACTAGATATTTAGAATGTGCTCAAATCAACATGACAGCACACTCAGAGCCATTTGAGCACACCTGTTGCTTCACATAAAATATCACTTCACCCTTTCTCTGTTGACATAGATGTTTAAAAGCATTTGTGTTCATGTAAGTAATGCAGGAACAAAGGTTTTTTAGTTAAGTATATTTTGATCACATAGATACACATCACATACATAACATAAAAGGTAAAAACAAAGTGTCACCTTAGTTCATGCAGTGTCACCTTAACTCACTTATAATCAATACTTATCAAAAAAGGTGTAGGTTTGCTTATTACACCTACCGTTTTTACATTACATTTTATTCTTAGGTCCCTCAGGATATTATGAATCTTATAAAATGTGTTATTTATTTCTGTATTTTATATACATATTAAAACCTGTGTAGAAGAAAAAAAAACACATTGTCATTTATGCCTCAATTTACATTTGTTTATTATCCTACATTTTAGTATTTTTTTTATCTTTCTAGCATTTAACACCTTTTGACTTCCTCATCCTAAGGATTCCATATGTTTACTCCTTTTGCTGATATACATCTTTGTTTTACATTTGTTCTACAGGAAATCGTCTCTGTTGTTTGAAGTTCGGACGTTTAGTATTTAAATCTATTTATTGAAAAAAAAAAAAAGCAGATATCCTAGTTCTAACAGAATAGAGCTAGGAAAGCAGTTTGGTGTTTATATTTTTGGTAATTATTCAGGTAAAATCCCACGAGCTTTACAAAGCCAACGTTAGCTTAAGGTAACAGGCTGACTAAAACAGGAAGGTCCCAGAAATCGTCTGTTGCTGTTTTTTTTTATTTTTTAAAGCAAGTTGCCCCACAATATGAATACAGTTGGATTATAGCTTTTATTTTGTTGGTAACCATTGTTGTTTAGTCGCAATATTACCCGAGAGGGTTTGATTTGACATAATTATTGGCACAGTGAGAACAGTGTAGTGAGGACTGACACAAAACAAGAAAATTACAAAATGTTACATAATGCGCTGCCATTTCATATTTTCCACACATTCAACACAGGCAACTACAACAGATAATCCGATTGAGCACATACCTGTTCTCCTCAACGTGCTGCTCACTTCCGTCTGCGCCTCACTTTGGGAAATGTTAGCTAGCTAGCTAGCTAGCTGTTCTGCCGAGCAAGCCCAATCTCACCTCGTTGTCTTGCTGCTTCATGTTTGGTATCGTTAACCCTCCAAGAAATATGCTTGAGATGCTGGAAGCCTGTTGTTGACCAGGGTAGCCTGCCATCTACTCCAAATAACACATAGAAGGCAAAAAACCTTGTTCTCTGACATCCTTTTCTGCTAGAGAATCACTTCACGTTCAAAGCAGATTTCTTTTGTTCGTTTTTTTTTTTTCGGCGGCTGGTGGGCCACGATGTATTTATTCTCAAGGTTTATGCAAAGGTAAAATAAATCCCAACGTTCATGGTGACTATACAATTATCTCTTTTTTTGAATACAAACATCTATACTCAACAAATGCAGATATCAGTACTTCGGCAAATAGCCAATGAAATTGCTGCGGGCCAACAGGTAATCAGCAACACGTGGCGTCAAATCTTTGCTCATGCGTACTGTTGTTTACCCCTCCACACACACAGGGCACTTGACATAAACAGCAATTAGCCTACGTCAATAAGACTTTTAAAACTATTATATCCAGCCACTGACCTTGTAGAAAAATGAGAACAGCAATCAATGATATTTTATGTCGTGGATTAATCCAGAATTACAATAATGTATTATTTTTCTCAGTGCCACTATAAAGCCCCAGACAACTCATCCCCTTAGCGAAAGGTAGACAAACTACAGTCATAATTAAAAATTGCATACATTTATTTTAATTAATTGATTATTGATATCTCCCTTTCATTACAACTAAATGTATGTTTATTTTAAAATGTGGTTGGTAAGAGATAAACACATAATTGGACCAGAATGTATCTGTCAATTTTGCCAAGAGCGAGTTGAGCTGCGAACCTCAACACTCTTCCATGAGTGAAGATAGTTGTGGAAACTTCCCCGGCAGGTCAGCAGTACAGACGTTAGCTTGCCTGTAACATGGCAGGAAAGCACATTATTTTGGGTTACTTCATAAATCAATCCCAGGCTAAAAAGTGAGGCAGAAAACCCAGCAAATGTAATTCCGAAGTAGCAACAGCTACTCCCACAGCGACCCTGCTAGCAACTGACGACGAGGCAGCTAACTTTGGATTTCATTTAATTCTATTTTGTGGTTCAGTGTTTGAGCTTGTAACAAGCCATTCTGTGCCATTGTCGAAGCTTTGTAAATCTGCGTTACCCCTGCCTAGTTTTGCCCGTATTGAATTTGGGGTTTCGTTCTTGTTTTGCTTTTCCTCACGTGGAGCGTTGTGATGGA
Organism: Etheostoma cragini; assembly: GCF_013103735.1. Taxonomy (NCBI): domain Eukaryota; kingdom Metazoa; phylum Chordata; class Actinopteri; order Perciformes; family Percidae; genus Etheostoma; species Etheostoma cragini. Next base: position 20,219,216 of record NC_048412.1, on the reverse strand, counting down.
TACAGTGAGGTGTGTGTGGTGGTTGACTGGCTGGTTGTCACTCTCGAAAATCTGTCAGCACCCCCAACCCAAAATATGTTCCCGCGGCCATGGCCCCACCTGAGGACCCGTGGCCTCAACATATTATAAATCGAGGCCATGCAGTTAAAATCACAGTCTATGATTAAAATAGGCAATTAAGAGTTCAAACAAAACAAAGTATGAGTAAACAGTATTAAAAATATTGAAGAAATAAATCTGTAGAAATAAGAGATCACAAATAAAAATAACTAAATATTGTAATTGATCTCCATTAACAGATGTAAACACTAACAATCCAAACAAACAAACATATACAGACACCCAAAGGTCCCCTAACGCTTATTTTTAATCAGAATAACACGGATCTTGATATTTCTGGTTGCAGTGAGTTTAGCGGAACTGACGCTCCCCAGTTCTATTACCAAGTCGGACATATTTGACGACGCACCATCAATGTCAACATCGCGACACTGACCTCGGGCTTTGTGGTTACATTGAGGTAACTGTGCCATTCTGTAAGATAGACAAAGGGCGGGTTAAATTGAAAATACACTTTATTTGGGAACCTTTTTCTGGTTTATGTTGTTTAGTTTTCCATTTGTTTGTCGCAGATTCACTCTGACGAATCTAACCGGACAAGATGCGCCTCACGTTGCAAATGCTGATCTCCCACGGCCGGGTGGCCCGGAAGATGGGTATGGGTCCGCAGTCCCGAATCAACATGCTGCGGAACATTTTGACAGGATTAGTCCGACACGAGAGGATAGAAACCACGACCGCCCGAGCTGATGAAGTCCGCTTCTACGCTGAGAAGGTGACTACGCTGCTGGCTAGCTGCTCATAAACTGACGTTACAGTATCTATTTTTAAATATCCAAATTAAAAAAGTAACGTTATACATGTTAGATAGCCTAGCTTTCCACCTGAGATTTTATTTTGAGGGATTATGATCAGCCCCCACACATTTGGTGAAGGTTTTGTCCATATAGTTTTATGGTGGAAGAAGAAAATGTAATTCTTAAGAATAGAAATGTGAAACAGTTAATGGCTCTGCTACAGTTCACTCTTATCAATTCAACTTTGTCTTTCACAAAAGTAGTTATAAAACTAGATGAGGCATATGATCAACCTTATTGGCCTGTTATACAGTTACTAAAATGTTCTCAGACTGATAAAGGTAACTAGGTCTTCATCTGGTTCTATCCAAAAATGTTCAGCCCACATTAAACTAACTTATGTGAACATACAAGATTTAATATGAATATGTGTCTATCAGGCAACATATTTGCATATTTTTCTGTTTCTCACACAATAGTTCTGAGTTCTGACTGTACATTTTTTCTTGTTTTCTTTTTCCCAGATTATTGACTATGCCAAAAAGGGAGACACTGATGAGAAGGCGATGAAAATGGCCAGTTTTTGGCTAACGGTACATGACTGCAGCTCTTCTCAATTTTGTGAAGTTACGAGCTGTGTCACTCTGAATGTAAAACAGTTAATGGGAAGTCGATGTGTAGTTTGAGTGTGCTTTTTCTCTTCAGGAAAAGGATCTGGTCCCAAAGCTCTTCAAGGTCCTTGCTCCACGGTTTGAGACCCAGACAAATGGCTACACACGTATGGCACGCATCCCAAACAGACAGAACCTAGACAGAGCAAAGATGGCCGTCCTGGAGTACAAAGGCAACCCCTTCCCGCCTCTCTATCCTGTGAAAAAAGAGAATGAACTGACACTCATCAACCAACTTCTCAAAGGTTACAGAGAGGAGAGGGCACAACAGTTGGCTGCAAAACCTTGAGTAAAACCCTCCTTGTGTTGGATCAGTGATGGTGGTCGCTGAAGGATGATGGTTGGGTGCTGAAATGCCTCTGAAGAGTGGCTGCAGGGTGGCATATAGACACTTGTTCATTTCTTCACCAAAAAAGCAATCCAAAAGCTCCAGCGTCAACTGAAGCCAAGGGTGTTCCTGTTGACGTTCAGTAAAGACCTTTATGACTGATTATGTATTAATAAACATTATTTCCAGATTTTCGGTTTATTTCTTTAAACAAGAATTGTCCCACACACAACGGCAGCACACAAGAAAAAAAGCTTTTCCGGTACACATTAAAGGGGTACTCCAGCAATTTAGTATTGCACTTCTGTGAAATTTGGGGGAGTTGTCACAGATTTTTAAAAAGTGGTCCAAAAATTGAAATAGCAGAGGAACAGATTTAGTCCTAAGCTTGGGTCAGACTCCAGAAACCCTGGATCCTACAGTACCCATAATGCAACTGGAATAGCATCTTTCATTGGAGCCCACCTGCTTCTTATAGGCCTTCTTTATTCTGGGGGGAAAATTCCTCAATTCAATTAGGGTGACACTGTAGAAACCCTTTATGACAAGTGAATGTTGTCTATTATTTAATACTATGTTGAACAGTGTTTTGTTATTTTATCATCCTGGGGACAAACAATAGAACAACCTGACAATAAAAATACAAGCCAAAGAGTATTTGCAAATTGTTGGACTATTGTATTGGAATGCAGTACATTTGATTGACGAGTGAAAAGAAGTTAGTGAATAATGTTATCACAAAATAACTGTTGAGCTGACATAACAAATTGTTACAGAACAATGTAACAACTTTTTCCTTGAAGACAGTGAAACTGATTACCCTGAAAGCCATTTACAAATGTGTAACCTTACTGAAGAACAGGCACAGACAGGCAATTTGTTGCGACTGCACTTCAGCAGACACAGAGTGGGATACTGGCAGTGACTGTGAAATAATTAGGCTAGCCTACATCAAATTGTGACCAGCCTGGAGTCTGTCCCTGTGGTGTTTCATATTAATGGAGTCTTGTAATGAGTACAGATTCTAAATATGATTTATGGATATGAGATTGACTCCTTTGGACACATCCCCTTGTCCTAACTGGAACACAGACACACTTGCTTATTAACACTGTAGCCAAATAATACACACCCAGACGAGCCCTCTAATAAAACGTTTTTGTTTTTATTTTGGCAAAAAGTGTATATGTACAGCGTATTTAGAATTTTCATTTGACACCATTAAAATGCATTTGAATAGTGCTTCAGTGATGTGCTCTTAACCAGATCGCTCCAAGTAGCCTAAAAGCTGTGCTGTTTTCTGTCATGCATACATAATCTCTTTTTGTCCAGTTCTCTCCACAAAGTGTCTCAGTCCTGTTATCGTATGTCAGTATACACAAGGTTGAAGCAATGATACAGTTTCAGTAAGCCTGTCTCGTTAGTCAAGTCACCCATTGTCTTTTCAGTCAAGTCATGGCAACCATAACAACAGGCAACAGCAGACAAGATGGCAGACATGCCAAATAAACCGGACGCAATCAGAAAAAACTACTAGTACTATAATTCAAGTATCATTCTGTTTCACAGACTAAGTTACACCTCTGACTACACTCTTACAAGTTACACACCACAGCCCTAACATCCTACACACCACTGCAGACAGACTTTCATTGGTGAATGTGGACTAAAAGCTGAGCATCACCATTTTTACGAATCAAGTACAAAACAGTCAGATAAAACTGAATTTGTTAGTGTACTTTCACAGATATTTTTTCTGAACTGCAGGTAGTGGCAAACTCATCTTAAGTGACACTCTTACATGACTTGTCAACTTCAGCAATCAAATGTTAAATTACGTTGACGGATTATGATACCTCCCCTAAAATGTCCGGACAGTTGATGACATTTTCAGACTATTTACAGGTGTATGCATCTGGAATAGTACTCAAAGTGGTGTGAATACAGGTTTCAAAGCAGTCTTATAAGGTGACATCATCACAAAAAAACAGACTTAGACCAGGAACATTAAAGTGCTCCATGCAGGACAGACAAAATGTACAGCAGTGTCGCTGTTTTAACAGTTAACCTACAAGGCTTTTTTTGTCATAGCTCACTATTAGGGGATCCAAAACTAGGAATATTTGTTTTACTTTTTGCACTGTTTGAACATTAAAGTGAGATAAAGCCAACACATATTTATGTTTCAGGTACTAGACAGGGGTGAGGATGAAGCTACTTAAGTATATAAATATAGGGCAGCCCCTTGCCCTAAAATCATGAATGTGTTGTAGTTGAAAGCAAAGGAGAGAGTAAAAAACATTTGACAAAAGATGTGGTATTCCAGTAACTTGAAAATCATCCCTGTCCTTGTGCTGTATTGCATCAGTACATTCACCAACGTCTACATACACAGAAATGACATTTTTGAGCAGGCATATTCTTAACTCCAGTGAAAACTCAGCTAAAGCTAAAGAGTATATTATTGGTTTCATGTTTCAGACAGCGCAAGGTTTTGATTTGAATTACATTTAACATAATTTTTCCAGTTTAAAATATACTAAAGCCTATTGTATGTATTTACAAAACTATAGATTTCAATACACACAATAAGCGAATATTGTATGGTCATCTGGAATCACATTTATCAGCTTTTGGGACGGGAAATACGATACGAACATGCATGTTTTACGAGTACCTAGAAGTGCCCACAGTAAACGTGACATTTTACATCAACACATCAGTATATCAATCCAGAATAACCAGCTGCAATGAAGGCATATACAAATATAAATTAACCCAATAAACTCCATATAATATCTATGCTTTATCAAAATGTGTCAAACATAAAAAAGTCTTGTTTTTGTTTTTACATGACTTGGATAAATGTAATGGCATGAGATTTTTCTGATGGTCACAGCACCAACTGGAATCTAATGATGTGGAAAAAAACATAACAAATTTCCTTTTTTGCAATAAAACTATAGAGTGGTAGCGCTCTCCCGTTTTTGCTATTTACAAACTCCTCCAGATACATCCTCAATGCCTCATGAAATTTTGAATAAAAGTATTTCAAGAATTTTGTTCATTTCCGCATCGTGCACAGCTATCATCCTATTGCTCTGGCTACATCCACGTTGTCATCTTTCTCCCTGTGTGCCATTTACTGGTCATCATCAAATATTTATTGCTTTTTTTATTCTTTAACAAGTTGAGCACTCCTATCTCAGAGCCATTTCCCCCTCACTCTTCCATTCAGGTTATTTCCATTCACAGGTGAACCGTTTCACTTTTCTGATGATTTCTCTACTTCTTCCAGCCAAACTTTTTTTTGGCGGTCTTTAAACAGTAAGACCTTTATTTCCACTCTGATTCTTACTCTACTTTGTACTGTCATTCTGTCCGTTCCTTCAATGCCTTAAGCCCCTCCCCCTCTGTACCGTCTCATGCCTTCGTTCCGAACCCTCCTCCGCCTTCTCCGCTCTGCATGCTGAAATACTCTGTGAAGGATGGGAGTCGTGGCGGGACCGAGGGTGAGCGTGCGGCCAGGCATGGTGGTATCTGAGGAGGAAGTGGGGGCAATATTGCCGTCAAGTCAGCAGCAGTGGTGATGATCTTTTGTTCGCTGTTCCTTGGCACCTCGGGTCCTTTACGGGCCACCGTCTCCTCCACTGTCTTCACCGGGTCCTGGAAGGAAGAAGGTGATGGTTTTACACCTTTGACCTGGTCTGATCCTCTGGATGTAGGTTAAAATGTTATGTGCATGCTGCAGACACTACACATCACATTTTACGGCTTGGTGAGCTCTAGAGGCGATTACACATGTACATGGTTACTTGACCTCCAATTCAGTCATCTTACTCTCCACAAATTGACCTTACTCTAGATAAGTTTACTGTATTGTAGAGCCTTTATGTCGGCCTAGGGGAAATGGTTGAAATCATCTAATATCAAAAATATGGTTTTATATCAATATACAAATCACTACATGCCAAATGTATGCAAAGTCTAGGGCCGCAAGTAATGCTCTTTTCATTATTCATTATGGATAATATTACATTTAATATAACTGTTATTTAATATAATTTAATTCTTTGTCTTCAGTTACAGTACTTATCATTTCACGTGTTGCAATGCATGTTTTGGATGGGTGATTTTATAGAAAATCCTGTATTTATACTTTTAAAAAATCTATCCCATCTTGGAAAAACTAACGGCACATTTGTTTTATCTGTAAGTAGTTTTCTAGACAATTTTCAATCTGGCTTCCGACTACGTTATAGCGCAGGGACTCCTGTGATAACCACAAATTTACCCTTCAGGCCAAAAGCTGCAAAACCAAACACAAAAAGGCTGCATTGCCTTGCTGATTAAATCTATGGAGATAACACTCACATTGACTTTGCTTTTTCACCAAATGTCCCTAGTCCAATAGACTCACTTTGTCAATGCAAGTAATCACCTGCAACTACATCTCCACTTAAATAAAGACTGAGGGCCTCTTATTTTACAACAAATAGGAGAGAGTCTTATAACACACATTGATACCAGGGTTGGAAAAAAAAAATCATCATCATCTTCCAAGTTTCTTACAAGTAGATGTTTGCAGCAAACGCAGTAATTAGGGGCGGCTGTGGCTCAGTGGTAGAGCAGTTGCCTGCCAATCGGAAGGTTGGGTGTTCAATCCCTGGACCTGCAGTCACATGACAAGGTGTCCTTGGGCCGATGCTGCGCATCAGAGTGTGAGTGTTTATCTGATGAGCAGGTGGCACCTTATACGGCAGCCTCGGCCACAGTGTATAAATGTGTGTGGATGTAAAAAGTGCTTTGAGTAGTTGTTAAGACTAGAAAAGCGCTATATAAATACAGCACATTTACATTTAATTCTCATGCTAGATTTCTAACAAGAACCAGGGGACGCGAGCATCTAACTTTATTAATTTAAATTATCTTAAAGCTTTGATGCCTTTTTATACAATGAAAACTTAAAACTTGTCCTTTCTTGTGATGACTTTGTGTCACTTGTCATGCATTTTTTCTTCTTGGGGTTGCATCTATGGTTGCTCCTTTGTGTTATTATTATTGTTGTGTTGTTGTGATTGTTTTTATTATCCATACTCGTGTCTGCACATTGTATCAGTGTAGCTGAAGAGTCAGAACGCTTCTGCTGTCAGTCATTTCTGTGCAGTATGAAAAAGCCACGTCCACAAATTTAAAAGACCCCCAGGCTAGACAATTCATCACAGTAAACATGACGCCTTAATTTGGTCTTGTCAAAATTTCTACTTAATCATTATTTCCTTGTGCCCAAGTGTTTTCATATCAGTGCAGTGCTGTGTTCACGCTGTGCTTACTGTCATTCACCTGGCGCCCACAGGAAGAGACGGCAGTTTACGCCAAGAAATAAACATTGTTACACTGATGCCTTCTAGTCTGAGGCCTCTTTGTTAGACGAGACAGTTAATTTCAAGCTAGGTTTGACACAATGATGTTTGTTTTTTAAAAGCATCAATAAATGAGTACAATTTAGATGACTCTAGTTACATCTAGCAAGCACTGCAAAATGGTCGGGAGGTGTTTAAGCTGGATAGAGACACACATTACAACACTACAATTCTGATTCTGATGCTTGCATTTACATTGAACCTGTTTCTGTGCCTGTCACTTCACAGAGCTTGCTCATCTCTGTCTTCTGCTTTAACAAATTTGATCTAAGATATTAAGCATGCATCGAAAAACATGTCAAATTAGACTCACTGATTGGATGGAGAAGAGTTCAGTAAAGTTTGGTTGAGAGTCTCCCAGGAAGGACCCATTTCCGTAGGCATGATGGGGGAAACTCTCTGCCCCCTCACCTGCTTTCGGACTGGACAGCAGGATCCCAATCTGGGATGTTCGAACATGATATGGGAAGTTCTTATTGGCTGCCGACGGTCTTGTGATAACCTAAGGGATTAAAAGATGAAAAAATATGATGATTTTTGCCGATTTGTACATATATAATGTATGTATAAAGTATGTATAGTCACTAACAGGACATATAAGGTCCAAGTGAGAAGTAGGAAATGAAATGCATGCAGTGAGCAGAAAAATAAAAAAGGGAATTTGAGTGAGCAGTCGGTCCATTAGTAAAGAACAACGTGTTGAAGGTGAGAAAGAAGTAGATGACCATGTGTGGGAGAGACAATCAGCACTAGGCAGCTTTGACTCAAGGATAGCAAATAATATATAATAATAATATATAACAGAGGCAATAAAAACTCTTGAATAATGTGAACCATGTAGAAGTGCAAGGGTGTGTGAGCGTGTGTGTGTTACGAACGAGGAACACGATGTGAGCGTAGAGGTGGATGCCGAGCTGAATGCCGTTGACGATCTTCTCCCGGGCCCAACGAGGAATCCCAAAGTTGGCGATCAAAGCCATAACAGGCACTGCGAAAAACCTGATGAAAACAAGTGAGTAGATTTAGGATAATGAAGAACACATTAAAAGAAAAGATGAGAACTGAGAAGCCGGGAGAGTAGAAACAGATGTAAAGCATACAGAAAGAGGAGGATGGAAGGAGAGGAGAGACGTAGATAATGAGGCGGGAGATTGCGTTAGCAATTAGAGAGAAATACAGAGATAATATTAGTCTTTGTAATCTACACTTCATTTGAAGTTCATGCTAACACACCCAGTGAGTGAAGGTCAGAGAAGCGTATGCTGAAGAGTTTTTCTCAGGGTTATTTAAAAAGGAAATACCCTTTCCAGTACAATGTTTAAACTATCTAGCTCACACATATACATATATATACACACACACACACACACACACACACACACACACACACACACACACACACACACACACACACACACACACACACACACACACACACACACACACACACATGTGAGCTAGATAGTTTAAAACATTATAAAACATAGCATAAACTACTGTAGACAGAAGAGAACCAAGTAAATCACCAGCTAAGTAAAAATAGATGTTTTCCTCCAGCAATCATTCACTCAAGTATAATTATCTACAGTGTTAGTAGAGCGCAGAGGTTGGGCACGCAATGTTGTAGAAAGGTAGTGTTAAATAAACAACTTTTCATTCCCGGAATGCTAAAGCATTAGCTATCTCATGTACAGTTTTACAGAGCAGCATAAATTAGTCAAATTAAAGAGACCTCAAACAGAGAGAAGTGGATTTTTCTACTCTTGCAATCTCGCTCAGGTGCTATTATCTGCAACAAGGGCAGAGTGGGGGAAGCCATGCAGGTCTCACCATAGTGTGTACGTGGTGAAGAAAGGGATGTAGAAGGGCTGTTTCTCAGGGTAGTGTTTCAGAGAGACCAGCACAGCATAGCAGAACCACACGTAGGCCAGCAGCTGCAGGCCCATCAGTCCGTAGCCTGCGGGGCTGTCATAGGCGTACAGCACTTCACCTGGGTCAAAGAACTTGCACAGGAACGTGACAAGTTATGCCAAAATTAGGCTTAAAAGTAAAAAAATAAGCAATAGTTTTGGCTTGGCTACACATTGTGGTCTGTGCCCTAATTACTAAAATGGAGTGCTCGTGGTTCAGCCGCTGCGATGAAATGACCGAGCCAAAGCTCATCTTGTTGCGTTCTGTGTGAGTCTCTGACATTGACACTTGTTCTTCTCAACTGGGTCAACGGTGTGTGTGTCTGTGTGTGTGTTGTGCTTGCAACTGCGGACACCAGATTGCTTTTCACATTCCAGTGACTGGATAGCATTGACCATACACGGTTACCTCGTGCTACATAACACATCGGTTCGGCTCGGTGTGGAGCTTCTTGGATTCCAACTGGCAAACCAAGGCCTGTCCGATTCCCAGCAGGCCCAGCACCAAGAACACTCTTCAACTCTTTATTTCAGATCTAATTGTAACCTAGTTTGGTGTATTTTTAGCAGGAGCTCCCCTGAGTTTAGAGCTTTTCAAAAGCAGGGACCATGTAAGAGGGCAGGCACTGCTTCAGATCCACATATTGCAGTGTGTGAGATAGCTATAGGCTCCAGTGTTAAATATAGCAAGGATAATTCTACTGCACTATTCCCACTGGGTCATTAATAGGCTGTATTCAAAGACTGTAATCCACTGTCCCTAAATGTAACATCATAATCTGACTGTGGTGAAGCCTCTGCAGCATGCACAGATGTATGTAACTGTAACACTCTCAGGTGTATAATTAATTTAGAAGCTCATATGCTATAACATCATAGCTGTTAAAAATCTGTTTCCATATTCACATACAGAGAGACATGGTATGATTAATGAGATTGGAGATCTCTCATTATGCTGTCTAACTTTCATTGATCTAAGATTTATTATCTCAGGTACAGTAATTAGTGCAAATCTCTTTAGTTGTGCTTTTAGTTGCCTCATTGTTGCTGGATCATTGAAAGTCATCAAGGCATTTCTTTTTTTTGTTAAAACAATCAACTTGTTTTATATTCATAATTAGCGATATATCAATGTAATTAAGTAACTTGACAGAAAAAGCCATTACAGCCCATGTTGATCTGTGGGCTCTACTCTACCATGAATATTTATGAGATTATTAGAAAGCCGGCGAGAGCAATAATATGAGTGCAGATACTGTATCAAGTCAGAAATCATCAAGAACAGAGAAGTCAACAAGTCATCCTGGACGTTATTCAGATGCTGCTTTTGAATCACATCAGAAGCGAAGTGTTTAAATGTTTTATGAGCTGGAATCTTAATTCAAAATAAAGAGACTGAGTTTTTATTAACTACTGTACAGATGATTTTATGAGGGCTGCAACAAAATATTATTTTGACTAATATTTTTTCCACCATTACTTGATTAATCTTTGTCCATAAAGTTTTTGAAAATAGTAATACAAATGTGGTTCTGCAGCTTCTTTCTGTTTGACATTATTGTACATTTAAGAACTCAGTGTCTTTGGGTTTTCAAGAAACTAGCTGAGGCTTTGAGAATTTCTGATTAAAAATAATAAAAATGAAAAATTCATAGATAAGTAATTAAGTAAAATAACCTCAGTGTAGTGTGGGTAATGTACTGTGTGTGTGTGTGTGTGTGTGTGTGTGTGTGTGTTTGTGTGTGTGTTACCTCTGCCTCGTAGATAAAGAGGATGACGTAGGTGATTGTGTAGACTGTCATGTAGATGCTCAACTTAACCGACCCACTGTGACTGATCCTTGCTCTGTCCCACATTAACACATACACAACGAGGGTCAAAGGTCAAACACCGGGTTAGCAGAAGATAAGAACACCCCCTCAAAGATACACATACAGAGGGGGTGATGCATGGAAACACAAAATCACACATTTGTTTCTTTACACACAAAGCAAAGACAGCATAGTCTAAAAGCAGCTATGCAACACCTTCCAGCAAAGGACTGGTGTGTTCAGCTCTGAACTTTTTATAAATTTTAAATGGCTGCAGACTCCTGGACACGGCAGGCTGTGAAAAAAGCTCTACGTATTCATAAAAGCAGAAATTAACGCTTATTTATTTGCAGTTAGCAAATGTAACAAGTATTTTCAAATATCCTTTTGCTCTGACTAATTCAGCACCACACACCAGAGACAACACATCAAAGTTGTAGTTGACTTATCAGTTTCTGCAGATAAACAGCCATGGTTTTAGCTTGATAGTGATGCCGTTTTAAGTTTATTCACCAGGGCTTTAGAGGGGTTTATAAGTCTAAGAGATTCTTCTGAGCCCAGAGGAGGGTGTAATCCTGGAGTCGAAGAAGCCAGCTTAAATCTTGCAAGCTCAGTTTTTGTTACAAGAGTTCCATCTGGAAAATATTCAACTGAGCCCGAAGCAGGACCAATCTTCTATCTGTGAGCGGTGGTTTAGATGATGACTCACCATGAAGCAAAACTTAAAACCTTGTGAACTGCTATTTTATTTAGCTGTTTCTCACATAAACTGACGCAGGAACCAACACCTAGGGATAGCTTGGAAGAATAGCAACAATGTTTAAGAACAGGGAGCAAGTTGGACTGGACGTTCAAAAATAAATTCGTAAATCATCTATTGTGCGTGCTATCTGAAATGATGCCTGTCCCAAGCAAATGTCCACTAATTCTTGCCAGAATACAGGAAGCAAACAAAAAATGTGTCAGCTGGCTTTGCAGTGTAATCCTGCAGCAGACCCAAAGACAACATCAAGTTCACATCAGAGAAGCATCCATCTGTCACACTCCTTTGATATATCAGGTGTTCATCCACACCATCACACCCAGCATACTAACTGACTTTTTGACTGACACCTAACATTGTCATTTCATGAGATACTTTCATGAGATACTGCTATGGCTGTGACAGTGACTGTGACAGTGACAGTGGCAGCATAAACACACCTGCACAAGCTGACAGTCTTGCATAAACAAACACACATGGGCTTGAAGACACACAAGAACACACGCACGCACACACATACACATAAAAGTGCAAACCCCCACCTGGTGACTGTGAAACCTTTGCCCAACAATATGAGCATCAGAAGGAACACCAAGAAACTGACGGAGAACAGTAATTTCCCTGGAGACGGACAGAGAGAAGGAGTGAGACAGAGGGGGTTAGTTAGGTTGTGGTTTCCAAATCTGTAATATCATAGGGGAAAGATAAAATCAGGTTGCCACACACATGCAGAATCATGCATGGTCCTGCCTCTGCTCATCAAACCAGCTATTGCACTTTGCCACCCACACACATCCCTCATTGTCCACTCATTCATCCTGCTCAGGTAGAGAGGGTTTTTTACAGTGCAGAGGCAGAGGCAGCATCAGTCAGTCAGTGGCCAATGCAGTAAAAGAACTCACCAAGTATTTTCAGGCTGCCGTTGCCAACTCCATCTCTAGCATACAGGCCCCAGTAGACACAATGGAACAACAGGCTGAGCACTGACAAGTAGAAAAAAAGATGCAGGGAAGACAGAAATGGGGAAAATAAGAGAAAGGGAGAAGGAGGAAGAGAGGAAAAAGATGTGACAGCAGGAGATGGGGGTGTTGGAAGAGGAAGAGGGGGGAAAGGAAAAAAGAAGGAGATGTCACAAAGAAGAAAAGGTAAAGAAGACAGGGAGATGTTAATGAGGAAAGAGAAAGGGGCAGGAGACGGGGAGAGAAATGGGGAGTAGAGAAGAGAGATAGAAAAGAAGAGGTATTGATAAAAAGATGAAAAAGAGCAGAAGGCTTCAGAGAAGTGGGATATGAGGAAGAAAGAGAATTAAGGGGTGGCAGGAGAATCAAGAAGGGATTTGAAGATGGGACAAACAAGTGAGAGAAAAGAAAGCGAGATAGGGGGGAGATGAAAAAGGAAAGGAGAGGTTAAGGGGGTTGTTCATCAGAAATGGCATGCTACACAGAACACTGCAGCATTGCTCAGGGTTTGCAAAAGTTGCTATTCAGAGGCTAATAATGGCGATAATATCTCAGCTCTTGAAATGGGGATTAAGGTATAAGATGCTGCAGCCGTTTGAGAGGCTCATTGTTGTATTGACTGTGTGTGTGTGTGTGTGTGTGTGTTTGGGACAGAAGCTCTCACCCTCCACACCTGCTGCCATCATAAACATTTTGTAGGTTGTGTGAAGAAGCTGTCTTCCCTTCAGATTGTCTGCAGGGGAGAAAAAAAGAATAATATAGAGATGATTGAGGCTTGTGTGTGTGTGTGTGTGTGTGTGTGTGTGTGTGTGTGTGTGTGTGGAGATAGAGATAAAAAGGATGGAGATATGCAAACAGATGGCGAAGGAGAGCGAGAGAGGTACAAAGAGTGTGAGACAGAGAGAAGGAAAAAAAACAAGGAAGCGGGCCAGATAAATGGGGAGGAGCGACCATTAGTATGCATCCACCTTGTGACGCCGGTCTCTCGATGAGACCTTGTACATCTTCTCCCCTCTCCCTCCCTAAGCTGTGAGAACATATTTTAATGTGTATTTAAGCAGCCAATTTTAATACAAAAACACCCATGCAAACAAAAGTGGCCCAGAAGAAAATTTACAGGGCAGAAAGGGTCATAAACGTTCCCACTCACTCAAAGCTGCCATGTATAAGCCCAGGCTTGGCTTTCTATGACTTTCTCAAAAGGTACTCTAATGGTGACTATCAAAAGAATTTCACCCGAACATGAAAAGTGTCATCTTTAATATTTTATATAATATTTTGAAACCGCTTCCTATCTTTCATAATCTATAGGTATTGTTTTCATTTGGGTAAAAGTAATGAAATAAAATTCCCTTTAGCCCTGTTTTCTTCTATTTCCACAACACTCTACATTGTTATGTTTATGTCCTTTGTTTGACTTTAACTTGTGCAAATAAATAAAACTCAAGCCTCCATGTCAATGAATACTCAAAAGAAGCTGGTAGAAGCAATATGCACATGGGGAATTGAGAAAATACAGTCACAATTTCACATTCCTGCAGAATTCAAAAGCAAAAGGATCCATTTGTACCTCATTACATAACTTTGTTCCTCTGCAGTATGGCAAGCAAAGCAGGAAATAAACTTTGCCTAACCCCCATCATTTAAAAGGCCCACTTCCAATTCCAACCAATGCACTCAGATTTGGATACATTTGACTAGAAGACACTTTGATGACACTGAATTAATGTGAAGGATAATTTATGCTAATTTTTTAGCTTAATATCCAGTTTCCTTCACTTTAAAAAGGAAAAAAAAATGTTTTCACACACCAACTGTGGGAGTTAACCATTCAGATAGTTTGGGTTTTACTAGCCCAGATATATATGATATATATGTCTGATAGTTCTGCCTTCGCAGAAGTAAAATGAGAATTACTGGAATTAAGTTTGTGGTACTTGCAGCATTTAAAAGCACATTAAAACATTTTACAGCAAAATCTCTTTCCAGAATCAGAATCCTTCAGTGTCCATGTTTCATTACTTCCCCCAAGGAGATTTATTTTTCTTTTTTTTCTTTCAGCATGATGACGAAAAAATGACTGGCCCGATTTTCATAAGATTTGGTGGAGGAGTGCAGCATGGGCCAAGGAAGAAGTTTTGGAGCAAATTCTTTTTTACGGGCATTAGTAACCAGTAGTGTGGCATGACTTTGCCACTAGGTGGGGCTACGCTTTTATAGGTAGCTCTGTGTATTTTGTCCGTCTTTGTTTTGTTACTAATTGGGAAGGGTTTCTACCAACAACAAAAAAATAGCCCCAATAAAAACTATAGACAGCTTGTTCTGTGGACTCTCAAGGGTATCTGTTGCTGTTACATTTTTCATATTGTATATATTTTTAAAGCTGTGAGCACAAAAACAAATTCACTTTCATTCTATTGGGGATATTGCAAAGTCCTGGCTAACAAAACTAGCAAAAAAAGGTAGAGAACCACTGCACCTGTACAACCAGTTGTGTTTTTGTAATTTAAGTAAATTAATTTTAACATTTGTAAAATATAACATATACGGCTGCACAAGAAACCCTAACAATACATGAAGAAAGCAGGGAACGAGTGACAAGAGTTTTTGCTGAGCGTTAAGTCATTCCCAGGGCTTTTGTTCTGAGCTTCTTCAGGTTATTTGAGCTGTGACCTTCATGAGACAATCTCGCTTCACTAACCCTAAGGCTACCGCTACCTTCTCCATTCAACCGTTCACCTTTACACGAAAACCAAACCCCACTGTCGCCATCCTCTCTCTCCTGCTTTCTGTGTTGCTCATTCTCTGTTCTGACAAACTCTCAGCCTGAGAAGAAAAATAGGCACATGCTACCCCTTTACTTTTCAGAGGAAACATGAGAACTTACTCTTATGCCATCAAGAAAACATGTTGATTTTATAATAGATCTGAAGAAAAGGGCACTTAATGACTGCCACAGGCTCTGAAAGTCAGAATAAATTGTCTCATTCGTGGAAGAAGAGGGAGGAAGACAGATACAGTAAGTGGAAAAGACAGTACTTACAGGCAAAGTAGCAGGAGAGGAGGAACACCAAGGAGAAGATGACCAGGAACGTGATGTCCGTCTCCAAGATCCCTGTGAATATGGGTGGAGGAAGTAGAGGAATGAAAGAAAAAAGAATAATTAATGAGAAAAAAAGATTGAAAAAAACAGGAAGATGGAAAGAGGATAAAAGAAGGCACAAAAGGAGGTAGAGTCAAAACCAGAAAGAAAGAAGTCAAGGTTTGTAGAATAGAAAGTTAAAGAAGAGAAGGGCAATAGAGGAAAAAAAAGTAGAAAAAGGAAAGAATGAAAACCCAGAGTCAGGTACGTGATGAGGATATTGGATTAGTTAAAAAACGAGAATGGGGGTTGGGGGGCATTGGAGATGTAGGAATAATTCATTTAGAAGCTACTCTGGCCTCTTTTTCTTTTCATCCCTTCCTCTCAGTTCATCTATCATCATTAATTCATTCAGCCGTCCCTTCATTATTGTAATTTGTTCAGTTCACTGTGCTTTATTGACCATGCTAAGTGGTGTTGGCTTGTGCCATCAGCGATTCCTTCCATAATCTCTCTCTTCCTCTCTAATCACTCTTACCAAACTCATCTGCAGAGAAATGCTCCGTCCAGAAAGACTGGCCATTGGTCAGTTTCATCTCGTACTCCAGCTGCAAGCCATCGCCCTGCAAGAGAAGAGAGGTGAGATGAAAAAACATACTATTCAGTACTAAACGTATTCAGGCTTTGTGATCTGTACAAAATATATATTAAAGCTTAAAACTGTAATTCTGTAAATTGAAGATATATTCTTAGACATTACTCTTACAGCTCTGTAAATCACATGCTATGTTCGTCTTTGTATCTTTTAGATTTCTTGGTTTTCATATTCTTAGTTCTCCGAAGTAATCCCTTGACTAGCTAACCACCCCATTTACATCAGCAGCACCACGAACAGCGCCACAGATTTACCAACGCACAGCGCAATTAGGCTACTGATATTTGAGCCATGGTCTGGGGCAAAGATTTTAACTTGCACAAACCTCAGTCAGATAACGGCTCAATCGTTAGGCAGACTGTAACATATTCAACTAAACAACCCCTCTTCCCCTGCACTCTCTCTGCTAGAAGGGGGAATGAGAGTGAGGATGGCTTGTTAACAAGGGACATGCACTTTGGTCATTTTCTTAACAAGGGGGATGGCATCCCTCCTCAAACTACTACTGGTTATTTGTCAAGGTTGATGGTAGAACTTCTATCGTTGTTTTTTGGTACCAACCCAATAGTTGAGACTGGAACCAATTCCAAAATTAAACTTGTTTTCATTACCTTACTTTAGCTGAAGAGCAAGATAATCTATAATAATCTAATCTATATCACCAAATCCAAAAAATTACAATCCCAGAGGATGTTGAATTTCATATTACACTGTCACAATACCACCTTGCTTTCACTCAGAAGACAAGCAACATATCTGTGAACTGATAAAACAGTTCTGCTTGATTCATCATTTTCTCCTACAGTAATTTTCCACTGACGTCCATTTTTCACACCAGAATGTTGTGTTAGTGAACAAGGGGCAAAAGAATTGCATGAGATTTTGTTGGATGAGACGTGTTGTAACATAAGATTCCTGTCTACCACAGTTTTAACTTTAAAAAACAGAGTTGGTCCAACTTTCCTTTTTCAAAAGACGGGGAAACCAAATCCAAATCCTCCTTTGGGACGGGCACACTGTTGGTTTAGCTGCTCAGTGTAATTGTGTCATATGGTCCCCCAGTTGCCTAGAAGTGCCCTGGGATCCCCCAGGTATGTAGAGAAAGAATTAAAGAAGAAATCTAGGCTGCTCTGCCTACTGTGGCGCCAATAAAATGATGACCCAAATTAACAGGAATGAAGAATTGAGGGATCCAACAATATCCTCTACTTTAATGCACAGTATTCCTTTTTTTAAATTATTAATAGTGTGATGCATTTAAATTATTTGTTAGGCGTATTATGATTAAATGTCAATCAAATATAATTGTTCTACATTGCAATGTTTTGGAAGAGCACAAAAAGAGAATATTTAAGTATGTAAACATGCAGGAAAAGAGAAATACAATGGACGAAATAAACTCTCCTGTGTGTGACAACCTTGTTGGAATGATGTTCGTGTTTGCCAGTCACACAAATAAAAAGTGTGAAACTAAAAAGTGAATTTGGGGAGGTGAGCAAAAAGTGAGATGGGGAGCAGAGAACAAGAGAGTGTGGACAGAGAGGGGTTGACAATCAGAGCACAGAGAGCTCATTTCACGCACACAAGTTCAAAGCCGATGGAGTTTGCGCTTGTTGCGGTGGAGCAAGGGAAAAGGGAGGGAGGGGGAGAAAAAAAGACTTTGATTTCATTTGGCAGCCTGAGACTCCATCTCACTACCTCTATCAAAAAAGGGCGAGAAGCATGGACCATGCACTGCCACAAAATCAATACAGACACAAAGAGCAAGGAGACAGAGATAAAGAGAGTGATAGATGTAGAGAGGGAGAAGGTTAAAAAAAACAGGTAAAGAGAAAGTCAGAATGAAGAGAAAGGAGCACACGCAAAGAGGGAAAGAGAGATGTATGCAGGCCCAAAGGAGAGTTGAGGGAAAAGTAGCACTTCACACAGGAGGGATTATCTCTTGATGGGATTGACAGGGAGTCACAGGATGATTTTAGGGTTGCTGGTTGGTTTCAGGTTTAAAAGGCATCCACTTCTGATATACTGAACTGATATTTGACACACTGGATGTTGCTCTAATCCAAACACCTGTGTTGTCTTGTACATCTTGTGCTTCTCTGCGCTGCTGATAACTGCATTTCAAAAGCACTTTTGAAAGGGGGGATCTTTTCTCTGGACCAACAGTGCATGTGGACAGCCGGACGTTATTCTCATAAGCAATTGTTGGGAATGTCATTCCAAAACCACGGGACATCAAAGAGGTACTCCAGCACTGCACTTAGTATTAGTAATAAAGTTAGGGGAATCATTAGAGACAGATTCTAAAATGAATGGTAAAATATATCCTGACTTTTAGTCCCTTGTATGGTTTTATTGTACCTCTAAATATACTGTAATTTACATTTTCTATAATGCAACTTGCTGACATCTTTTATTTGGACTCTCTTTCCAAAAGTATGTTGGAGCTATGGGCATTGAATTGGGGTTGGTGCTCCAATTCATCCTGAAATTGTTTGATATGGTTGAGGTCAGGGCTCTGTGTCAGGGCCAGTCAAGTTTTTTAAAGATCCCATGGCATGAAAAAGAAAATTTCACTTAATGAGGTTTTTTTAACATTAATATGCGTTCCCCCAGCCTGCCTTTGGTCCCCCAGTGGCTAGAAATGGTGATAGCCCTGGGTATCCTGCTCTGCCTTTGAGAAAATGGAAACTCAGATGGCCCGATCTGGAATCTTGCTCCTTATGAGGTCATGAGGGGCAAGGTTACCTCCTCTTTCTCTGCTTTGCCCGCCCAGATAATTTGGCCCACCCATGAGTGAGAGATTTCATGGCTTTCAAACAAGCAAAGTGGCAGTTGGTCAAGGCCCCCCCCCCCCCCCCCTTTAAAGGCTACAGACTCAGAAATGGGACGCCCTAAGGAAAAGTAATTGTGGGACTGGCTCTAGTGGCTGTAATTCTGCACCAAGGCTGAATTTTGGGGAAAAAGACAGATATGGTATAAGGAGACCAATGAGGTCTATATAAAAGCATCCAAAGAACACCATGTAATGGGACCTTTAACAGCAAACTCAGAAAACCATTACTTCATTGACTTCACCTTGGGCATGGAGGCAAAAAGTCAGTCTAAAATATCAGAGATTCAGATTTTAATCCAATCAATCAATTCATTGAGAAAAATAATTAGCAGATCAATTAGCACTAATTTAAAAAGAAAACACGTCACTTTTAAAGCTGGTACTGTAAAATTATCATACTTTTTTATTTTTCAGATAATTATTTTGGGCATTTTCAGCCAATATTTTTAAAGAACAGTTGAAGACATGGAATGGGAGAGAGGGGAAATGACATGCAGCAAAGGGCTGCAGGTCGTGGTCAAACCCGCTGTATTGAGGAGAACACCTCTGTATATGGGTGCATGCTCACTGTTATCCTAAAAGCCATAGCAATGCACTGGTAAATTTCTTTATATGACAATGACAGCTGTTACTACTATTATACCCTTCTTCCAAAGTGGTGAAAAACACCAAGAGAAATGCCAGCAATTTAGTTTACATTAAAACAAAAATGATGGCTTTGTTTCAACATGCAAAATTAATCAGAGCACACTGGGACAAATTTGCTTTTCTAAATATGATGAGTTGCAATGCTGACAAACAATGTAAAATTTAAAAAAGGCTATTGTTTTTTAAAATGAAGTCTGGCACAGTGCTTACTCAAAATAAATCGCTACATTACATCAGTTCCAACAAACTCCACAGAGATCAATGAGGGCATAATAGCATAACTGATCTAATTTCACTGAATAGTATTCTCTGGTCTAGCACAACTAAAAACACAAAACACCTTATCCGTCAGCACCTTAGTGTGCCATTCCATAACAAGCTTGTTTGCAACCGGTAGACTACCAAAAACGTAATCATCGCTTCACCCAAATTGAATTTGGCAGTTTAGATACTTAGTGTATGTCTCTAGATATTTAGAGACAGACACTTGACTATCCTGCTATTACAGACATGTGAACAAACCACTAACACTAGACTCCCAGCTGTGCACTGCTGCAGAATGAAACACTGATATATGAAACTGCAAATCACGTTAATTGTTAGGGCTTTTTGCTTTCATTAGCAGCAATTCTGCTCAGCATAATAAAGCAGTGGTTGATTACAGCCATTCAATGCTTTCCATTTCTCCACTCCTGTTTGAAAGACCACAAGGATAAACGCCTCATAAAATAACGCTCAGACAACGGTTGCTGGGGTCGATGGCGAGCAATGACGCCATGTTATTGAGTTGTTCAGTTTTCTGTTCACTTTCAATTAATGGCAGACAATTAACAAATTATATTATTGAAACTCAGCTAAACAGTTTCATGAAAGGCAATAACAGAGAAAAGGCAACCCTTATATGTAGCATATGTAGCACTGTAATTAGTGCTAGACATGCAAAAGCATCTGCATGAGAAAAAACAACATTCAAAGCCTGCTAATATAAGTGAACTTTGTTTTGGCAATTGTCTTGTCTGAGAAGATGTCTGACTGCTAGATGTCCTCTGCACTATAATTTGTGATGACCTGAATTTTATTTATATTAATGATGTCTTTTTTCCCTGACAAAATAATATTTATTTCCAGCCTTGAGGTTTCCTGCTATAATTAAACAAGTGTCATTGCTTGGAAATGTTAAATAACAATCACATTTTACCATTTTGTGCAGGCAGGTCCACATCTGGGGCTTGAGAGCAGACATCCTATGGTTTTAAAGGGCTTATGAGCCGATGCAGAATAAGACCCACTTCAGCACAGGTAAAGACTGAGATGGAAAGTACATGAAAGGAGAGCGGGATAAGATAGTAGTAGCAGCACATGGAAATTAGAGTGCTCAAGAAAATGTATGGAATGAGCAAGAGGCAAAGAAGGGCTAAGACCAGTGAGATGGCAAGATGGAGATGAAAAACACAATTAGAGATAGGGTTACGGAGAGGAGCGGGAGAAGGAGTAGTAACTTGATATTAAATGGCGTGAAGCATGTCACAGCTTGTTGACAGAGTTGAAAGCGAGCAAGACGTAGCCAGTGATTGTGATCGACAAAGGAAGAAAGACGGAGCGGTGTGAAAGCGTAAGGAAAGCGGAAAGGCGAGGGGTAAAAATTGGCTGCGGGACGTGGCGTGCATATGTCCCTGGGAATGGAGACAAGCTTTTATACTTTAGTCCAACGCCATTAGGCCACACGTCTATCAGCGGACACTGCCGCGACACTACACATCACTCTGCAGGAAACATCCATTCTAATCATATCCCTTTTCAACCAAAAGCACAAATCTACAAAAAAAAAACTAACACGAACAGAGACACAAAGAGACAGACACACACACACACACACACACACACACAGACACACACACACGTAACCCGAAGTGTGACACTGATGGCAGGCAGACATACAGTGATCCACAAATATTGCTTATTCACCTTTTGCCTTCCATACTTTCAAAAACGTTAAAACACTGCATGCATAAAAAAACACTACACAGCCATCTGTGTAGGAGGATGAATCATCACTGGGCAGAGCTATCAATTTCATAATTTCTTTACATAGTGACACACTCCATTGTCACTATCAACAAACAACACATCGCAACTAACACTGTTTTTTTTCCTCCCAGCGCACCATTAGCACAACACTGAGTCTCATTATAAAATAACACAATGCTTAAAACTCCCAAAGGTTAGCTAATCAATAGGCTTCAACAGAGCCCTGTAAGGCATGTTTATCACAGTTTCAGCAAAGAGTTGCATATTTGCGTCTCAGTGCCTTGTTGCACAGCTGTAGCATGGGAGAGAGATAAAGTTCCTCACGGTGTCCAGAGACAATTCAAATCGAGATGCACAGATTCAGGATGACTGTAGGGCAAGTGGGACTGTGGGTCATTTTGGCTGTATTACAAATGGAATCAGATCAGATGGTCAGCAACATGGAACAGCATCCTTCCTAATCCTGTATGTATACGTAAATACTGTATAGATCCATTGATCAATCTATATCTTTCTCATTTGGAGAATTTGGAGTTTTAAATTTCCATGCAGGTTTGACCTATTTAGATTACTTTACTTTAAGAATTTAAAAAGTGGCATGGGGCAAAATGCTGAAAGGGTAAAGCACATACTGAGACAGAAATTATGTTCAAGTTGATTTAAAATGTATAGCGAGATACAGCACAAAAACATGGCCTCAACTTCCAGAGTTTCACCGAGTTGTCCTCATGGTGAGCTTTCCCATTTTATAATCTGATGCCTGATGTCCAGTGATGACGTATGTTTATCTGAAAAGCAGCATGTTTGTGGGTGTGTTTGTGCCAAAGCCTTGTGAGTGTTTGTGTGATAAAGGTGGTGAGTCACCATGGCAACTGCCTGGTGCACCCGGCCCTGTGGAGACAAAGAGCCAGTTGGGGCAGGTGGGTCAGAGGTTGGTGCTTACCCCACACTTGCTGAGAGCGATGTACCACCATCTTTCCCTCACTGAGCGGAAACTACGGCCACCCACACAGCTCAGAACCTCCTCATTCCCGTCTCCCTCCACCTGAGAGAGAGAGATAGAGGAAATGAATGGAGGGGGGGAGGTCTGCTGGGATAATGTTATCCAAAAAGGCGATACGTTTAACATAGAGACACACTGAATTATCACAGTAGAGTGGGATCCCGATATATCAAGATACAAACCCATTTAACACTTTCTAATGTGATAAACAAACATGTTGTGCTGCTTATTGAAAAAGAAACAAAAGGAAGGTGAATAAAAAGGTGTTACAGGCGAGAAAGATCACTTGGACCCTTTTTGGTTGACAGAGATGCATCACAAACACTTAAAATGCGTGAATGAAAATGTTACAAAAACACCTTACAGGCCATTAGCTTCCACTGCCTCTGTGTCTCTGTGTATTTGTTTTCCTCTTTTACATATTTCTGTTCCTTTGTTGCATTACAAAAGAATACACCATAGGAAAGATGAAAATAAGTCCAACAGTGATTTGTGATAAAAAGGAATAATGTATAACTCTCTCACACACACAGAGACACACACAC
>NC_048412.1:20165724-20195597 GCF_013103735.1 Etheostoma cragini | reverse complement strand
GTTCAGCTGTATGCATATTAATTAACAACAGAGCAGCAATGAAAGCATAAGAGACCGTTTTTCCAGTCTGGAATACAAGGTGTGTTTAATCAAAATTTAATTAAAATTGTAGCTTGCTATTGATGCTGCTGTAAGTGGAAATAAAATTGATGTTTTCTCATCTCTCCTGTGATGGATTTCTCCCTGCGTGTGCTGAATAATGGTAAGTGTGGAATAAAGGTCATTCTATTTGATTCTGGAAAACACCAAAATCGGTCTGGGAGCTGAGAAATTGTGTCCTGGTATTAGCTATGCTGGAAATATCAAAACATAATGCCACATCTGTGTGTTTGAAGAGGAATGTTTCTGTAATCTATCTACGTTTTGCCATTGCCGTTTCAGAATTTTATGAAACATCATGAAGTCGCAATAACACAACTTTGTCGAGCTGTCCGTTCCACTGAACTCAAACGAATGGTTGTCTGCTCTTTCTCCACTTTGAGGATGAGCAACTGGAACAGTGACAGGGGGTCAATCACTCACATGACAACCAAATAAACAAAAAGTGCGAGTACAGCATTTTCTCCTCAGGCAGAGTGACAAACGGGGATGTAACGAAAACCTTGACGGCTACGCTCCCATGGAAACTCACTCAGGTGGGCCCTGTGAAATATGACAGGTACTTAATTTAGAAAATGGCGATACGTGGCACTGAATTTAAAGTTGAATTTGATCATTTAACTACTTATCAGACCACAAATGACACAAGAAGTAGCTAGCAAGCAAGCAAGCAGACCCCCGTCTCAATCCCTGCCGCAAGGAGACCACTTTGCCGGGGGGAAAACGAGCGGCAGCGGATCTTCAGTTATCGGCTGTAGCAACTCAAATTAGCTAGCTCAGGGGAGTTGGAGTGGTCCAGGATCAGCAAACTTTCGATTAACCTTAACCTTTTCCAACCTACTAGTAGATAGTACTTAGAACACCTGATAACACTAATTACTCAGAAGCTCACCTCACTCTTACAACACAAAATAACATCAGATGCTATGTGCTCATGAATTAACACTGGGCTGGTTAAGCACAGCTTTAAAATAGGAGAGTGGCAGGTACAGTGCTCTGCTTACAGTAAATGGTTGCATTATACATTATTCATTGGTTGTGAAAGCAATTTAAGGTCAATTTTATAGACTGTATCACGTTATTTCTCATAGTAGCAGCTGGGTTTGGCGTATACAGGAGAATACAACACAGATTAAGGATTCATGCATGCTACTCCTATAGCTGAGGCCCATATTACATGAGACCATTCTCTCTAAAAGCCAAAGATCTCAGTTTTAAACCTTTGGGAATTATGGAATCACAGAGTGTTAAAATGTCACTGCAGAGACCATGGATGGAAGAATAAGTTTGTGAACCCACCAAATGTAGCGATTACTCTAAACGCATACTCTATTAAATAGCCTATGTGAAAAAATTGTTGGAGTAACAAAACAACAAAAACTGTGTCACTCTCTAAATACTTATGGACTTTACCATACATGGCAGTGTTACAGGTTTCCAAACCACATCTATCTGCAGGACATGTTTCTGCTATCATTTATTTTCTGAACTTCAGTTCAGGCAGAAGTCTCTGGTGTCTCACTTTGTCTTACACAAATATGGATTTTATCGTCCTTGATCACTGCATGTGTAATCAATAACATATCGTTGGCTTCTTTCTATTGAGCCACGGATTCAGCACAGAGTCAAGGGTCTGGATTTTTTCCTGCTTTATCCTGCAACACTGAAGATCAAGGAAGGCGTGCAGTATAGAGCATTCACCTCCGCCAGGGATGCTGTGGACTATGTGAGCCAGCTGCACCGCGTCCTACTGCCGCGCCGAGGAGAGCCAACACTTTGAATTCTATCACAGAGGGTGCCGTTGAGGAGGATCAGGACTGAAACAACTGCCTGATGAACATGGACCATTGGTTTGTCTTGTTCTCTTAATGTGTTTTGGTTTTATTGTGCTGTTGTCAGATAGGATCACAGAGATTGTGTTTCTGAATTCTATGTCAATCTAGCTTGATATGACCTCCTCTCCATAGATAAGCTAAACCACTGCTAGGCTAGAGTTTCCTCTCCAATGTGCTGTTCTGTGCTTTTTGTTTCTTATCTTTGTTGACGAGAAATGTGTTTATTTTGATGTTAATTTAGTGTGGATCCAACTATTGTTGCAACCAGGTATTTATGGGCTATTGTTCAATTTTTGCTTCCCTGTATCCTATCTTGATCACAGACCTACTTTGAGTGTAAGCCTCTCTGGGTATGTTTCCCCCACTCCTTCCATCCTTTTTGTGTCACTGTCATGTTTGTTCATGTTCTGTGTTTTACATGTTTTGTGTGTTGAGGGACTTAACTTTGGATGCACTATTGTTAAGATTTAATTAAATGAAAGGCAGTAGCAATGTCTACATGATATTTCATTTAGAACGCAGCTTTTTTTGATGATGGGTAATCTTTCACTTTTAGTGTGGAATTGTGACAGATTGGATGCTCCTAATGAACGAGCCAGCACTCTGGGCTTACTAAGAAAGAGAAATATTGACATTGCATTATTACAGGAGACACATTTGCTGCAGATCCTCCCGCAAAGGTTGCCCCCTTGAGTCCTGTATTATTTGTCATTTCTCCAGAGCCGCTGGCTCAAGCCATTTGCCGATCGATTATGGTGTCACCGATATATGTTCCTGGTACACAGCATCACCTCTCACTAGTTGCAGACATGTTTTTCTTTTTTTTAAGAGAACCTCTCTCAGTCTCTTCCTCACCTTCTATCTTTATGAGAGGAGTATGAAAGCTTATCAGGCTTTAAGGTGGTCAAAGTCTGCACTACTTTATTTAAATGACTCTGCCCGCAATTCAACCATCTCTGCTAGCGTCCCCATTGTTAAAGTGCCAATATTATGAAACAATCACTTTTTCTTGAATTTAGGGTGTTATTTTGTGTCTCAGGTGCATTCACACTCAAACAAACTTAGATTAACTATCCATGCTGTTCTGAGTGAGATACAGGTTTCTGAATGTCCTCTGCCCTCAGTCTCCGGGTGAGCTGTTTAAAATCTGCACGGCTTTCTACGTAACTAGCCGAGACGAGGTGGCAAACCGTAGCACATGCTAGCATGCTAGCTCGTTCTCAATGGCAAAACACTGCTGCAACACACCCACTAGTTCACCATAATCTACAAAAGAACTACTTACATGTCCCTGTTCTGCAGGTATTCCACAAGTGTGCCCTCGTTTAGAAGAAGTCTCCTAGCTAATCCTGCCTTGTACTGACCAAAGTTGGAGAAAGAGTTATCGCTTATGTGATCTTACCTAGCTACTGCATGTGTGACTCCCAACAAAGATAGTATGGAACTGAGATGTTTCACTCTGTAGCTAAAACAAGGGAGATGTCTCACTCTGTAGCTAAAACAGAGACACAAACACACAGGGGGGAAAGAGGATCTGCAGCAATGTGCAGTACAACAAAAATATAGTGTTTTTTAAAAATGACTGGCACACTTTTTCCCCATTATTCAATAATACAGCAATCCTGACTGGTGGGAGGTCGATAACAGCCCCTCAAGGGGAACAAAGGGGAGTTCTAAAAGACATTTTTGTTGAGTTTGGCTTGTTACTCTTCTCTGACTTACAAAATGTATTTAGTCTACTACATTCCTCTTTTTTCTTTTATCCTAAGTTAAGGTCGGTGCTTAAAGCATATGGTGTTCCCTGGCTGAGTCCTTTGCCCAACTGTGCAGCCTAAAACTGTGGTATGGTGACTAAGCTTTATCAGTTCTTGGCATTCCTACGTCCCAGTGAATTGTTTCTAAGTGTTTGTTAATGTTTATGTTTGTTGAAAAACAATCTTGTTTAGATCACTAATCAAAATAATATATTGTTGGCTGTGAGTGAAAAGCCTTTCAATATATAAGAAAGGCTGCTTTGTTTTATTCTGACTAGGGTGTAATCCTTTAGTTCAAGTTAAAATGTGAAAATTAACAACATCAGAGTCACAGCTTTTTCATTACATTAGTGACCAATTACTATTACTCCATACTAAAATGGAGCTGTATTTCTCTTTAATGATAACTTGTCAAAAGACAAAGCAGAGGGTCTGAGTGTCTCACCTTTTCATGCCTCTTGTACACAGCTGGCCACTGAGAACTGTCATCAAAGTAGAGCAATATGTTCTGACAGCAGCGAGACTGCACAGAGGAGAGAGAGGGCATAGATCACAGAGGAGGCAGCGAGATGGTTTGAGATTTATATGACATAAAATTGTTTTCAAAGGCTGCAGGCTACAACAGTAAACCAAGGTATGGGTAAAAGAAGACAGAGCGGAAGACCAAAA
The DNA here is from genome assembly GCF_013103735.1 of Etheostoma cragini. Classification (NCBI taxonomy): domain Eukaryota; kingdom Metazoa; phylum Chordata; class Actinopteri; order Perciformes; family Percidae; genus Etheostoma; species Etheostoma cragini. The sequence goes on along the minus strand of NC_048412.1, from coordinate 20,191,240 downwards.
CAGATGCAAATAGAAATAGAGTGTAGGAGAGCAAAAAGGATGAGGAGGGGAAAGAAAAAGAGGACGAGTCGGGTAAAGCAGGAAACGCCGGAGGAAGGAGAGAAGAGAAAGAGAGATGGCATCAGCTTAGGTGAGGCAAGAGGAAGTAAAGAAAAAAAAAGAAAAGTAAAACAATCATGTTGCCGGAAAAGAAAGTTGCCGGAAACCAGATTAAAAATAGAATAAAATAATGCGCGTGCACACGCACACGCACACGCACACACACACACACACACACCTCAATCATCTCTATATTATTCTTATAAGTAGGTGTCCTACCTTTGGGTAGCGGAACCGGAAGTCCAGACGTCCAAAGTCGGTTAGAAAGCAGAAACGAGTGAGGAAAACCCAGTCCTGGAGTCAAGAAACAGAACAGGAAAAGGTGAATTTAAAACAATTAACAGGCAACACAGAAAAAAACATTAAAAGTCTACAGCCACGCTAGCATGGCTGTAAGTGTAAATGTGCTGTATTTATATAGCGCTTTTCTAGTCTTAACGACTACTCAAAGCGCTTTTACATCATACAGGATACATTCACCATTCACACACATTCATACACTGTGGCTGAGGCTGCCGTACAAGGTGCCACCTGCTCATCAGATATATCAGATCATCAGCTATACACTCACACACATTCACACTTCCGATTGGTAGACAACCGCTCTACCACTGAGCCACAGCCGCAATGTAGTTGCTTGTCTAACTTCAAACTAATTCCTGTGTTTCCGCTTTAAGAATAAATGACACCTGTTGACCAGAGGCACAAAATGATAAAAAAGAGCAAAACATACAATCCAAGTAGTCAAAAATGAGATATTAAATTCCTAAGTACGGTATAGTTACTTTCCAACACTGATAAAATTTAATGATATTATGTGTAGCAGGCCTAAATTTCATCAATTCCCGACATGTTTATATCTGTCAGCTGCTCGAACACACTGCTGCCCTCACTGACGTAGGCCTACCGTCAGCTGTTGTGACACAGATTGTCCATACCGTCTCAGGTATTGGTTCTGACCACAGGAACACTGACGGGACAGTACCTTGCTTCAACGCAGCGTAATAACTCCTGAAAATACAATGTCCATCTCGCAAATTTATCAGTTTATCATCTTAACCATCAAATTCCAGCAATAGGAAATAACACGATCGCTGCCTTTTTTTTCTCTGCCAAAATTGCTTTGCCGTGAATTCATAAAGAAACAAACATTACTAAATGTCAGGGTAAAATGGGTTGTAACTCGCGTTACTGAGATTGTAACGGGTATAATATTACCAAAATGTATTAATGCGTTATATTACTGCTTTACAGCACAAAAGGGATACATACAGTAACTGGTGTTTTCTAATGCTAGAGCAGAACCTTTTCTTGAAAGAAAATAAAAGCTGGAGAGGACATTAATGAGGCAATAAAGAACAGAAATAGAGGAGAGAAGAAAGGTGAGTTGAAACAGAAGGGCAGAGTTTGAGAGAAGTTCAAAAAAAGGTGGAGGAAAGTAAAAAATGAGGCTTCGGTATAGAGAGAAAAGAAAAAAAGGAGAGGAGGGAGATGGTGCAAAGAGGGTAACCTTCTAGAGAGGGTTAACAGGGTGGGCATTAAGAGACTGCTGAGCACATTAACAAGGGAGAGAGTTGCAGAAGAAGAAAAAAACTATTCAGTCTTTATATTATTCAGCCATAAGCTTGGCAGCATGAGACCAGATAATAGTGCTGATGGTGTATTTCACAGTGCTTACATAAGGCACTGCAGCAGCATCGGCATGGCGGATCAGTCAGTGGTGGTATATATGCATGCACGCGAGGACACACACACACACACACACACACACACACACACACACACACACACACTGTAGATATGTGGATATGGATAATAGTGCTGAACATCGCACAGCACTATCATCCATATCACTTATAAGATGTTTACACACACTTTTCTTTATCTGGAGGACTGCCCGGTAAGAGTATGTCCTACTGAGGTAGCCAGAATAAATGAAGACTTTTGAACGAGAGTGACAAGAAAAAGTTATAGATGGTCTTGTGATGGCAAATTAGTACAACAAATCTAGAATTTTATTTAGACAAATGGCAATGGAGAGAGAGACCGAGGCTGGATCCAAATCTAAAACACTACAGATTTGTGGTAAATACCTTTTAATTAATAGGTTGCCCCATTTTGTTAACAAAATGATTTTTTGCCTAAAGCCTGTACATTTTACAAAAAGTTAATGATTAAATTATGGCTTCAACTGGGCTTGACAAAGTATCACTACACAGTATTGTTGGCACTACCAGGAATGAGTATCTTTTTCTTTGGTTTTCTATATTGATGCTAATGCATTAGTTTTGGTATCAATACCAGTATTGTTTAACAATACGTTTATAATATGTTAAATGAAATGTTAGAGAACTCTATATGTTTTTCTATAAAACTCATTTTAAATCAATTATTATACTAAGCTATTAATTGTTTTTAACAAACAAATGCCAACATTTTCCAGTTTCTCAAAGGTGTTTACGGTGTTTGCTGCTTTTCTTAGTGTCGTTTGTAGACTGAACATATTTTGGACCGTTGGTATGACAAAATAAAATATCAACTTGGGCTCTTGGAAAATACGATGGACAATGACAATGAGTCAGTTGATTCAGTAGGAAAATCCAGCAGAATAATCTATAATGAAAATATAATGAGTTGCAGCCCCATTGAAATAAGACATCCCAAACTTATACAGCAAATGCATTTTTGTATCAACATCAACAGCCATACAAGAACATTGCTTAAATAACATATAAATACCATTTGAAGAATACAAGTATGCACAAAATACTTTAGCAAAAGTGCATAAGCATTTAATTTTGTACAAACATTCAAAAGCTTGTCTCAGTAGGTTCAAAATTAGTTTTAATTTCCGGATTTAGAATGAATGAAAAAATATTTTTACTCAAGTGCCAACATCTAAATGTGCCAGCACACAAGTTACTGCAAAAGGCAGTACATTCTCTCTTTCTTTCTGCTGTAGAAGAGAAAATGCAATTAAAGTAAGCAGGACTGAGAAAAAAAAAGTAGCATAATGGGCTAACCTGACACTAGAGTTGAAGCCGCCTTTGACAAACATGCACCTGGGTGCCTGGATAACACACCTGACAGAGCGTGCGCCGGTTTGACTCCAACCTGTGGCCCTTTCCCTTTCAATGTCCTCAGCCAAACAAAAAGGCCTAAAATGCCCAAAAAGGAAATTTGCGAAAACTGGATGAAAATGCAACTGTTGTGATAATTGATTCAGTCATTTTCAAGTATTCTCTGGTTCCAGCTTCCAGAATGTAATAATTTGCTGCTTTTTCTTGTCCTTCACTAAATATCTTTGGGTTTGAGACTGCTGCTTGGACAAAAAGATGTCACATTGGGCTTTTGGAAATGGTGATGGGATTTTAATTTTGTTTTGACACTTTATAGACCAAACACTTAACAATTAATCAAGGAATAGATAGCAGATTTAAGCTATAGGATGTAGTGTCTGTCTACCCCATGAGGAAATGTAAGTAATGGCAACAAACTGTTGGGGCTTCCGCATGATAGTCTCACGCCAGTTTGGGAAATTGTCACGTTATTTAATCTATTGATTAATTTGTATACAGATGACGTTAATGTCGTTATTTTCATGTGTTGATTACCAATTTTAATGTAATGTTTTTCCAATGGAAAGCCTATTTCGTGGTAACAGCCCGATTAAGGTAGCAAGTAGTTTTGAAAAGCCCCAAATCCGTACAAGGGAGGCTGGTCGGGCTGGTGGACACAGAGGGATCGTGTCCCGCTTGGTGCAGTTCCTTTCCGTGTTATTCTCTTCCTAACCACAACCGTCACATTGTTGTCAGTGTGTCCCGCGTGTGATAGTTCCTTTCCCCATTAGTTTTTTTCCTAACAACAGGAGGATTAAAAAAACTTGATTGATGCTATTGCTTTTGCATCCTTATTAGCACGGAGAAAGATATTGTTTAAGTGGAAGTCACCATTTGCCCCTAAAGCTTCTTGATGGCTTAAAGACCTCATGATGTTCCTACCTGTGGAGAAGTTTCAAGTCTGTTTGGGGGCCCATGGTTAAGTACATTTCTAAGTTAAGGTCACTACAGGGAGAATGACATGTGCAGCATTGATTCCTCATAAGTATGTGTTAAATAATATCGATTGACATATAGTGCCACCGATTTGCATTGCTTGTTGCAGAGCTTTAACGATAAGAGAGGGATTTCCCTTTTTTATTCTATTTATTTACATTTCATCTGTATGTTCATGCATAAATATATACATACTGTATGTGTGTGTACATGTGGCCTACATATTCATCTAATGTGGGACTTGGGGTAGGGGTGAAACCCATATGTTTATTTCTGTGAAATGAATAAAAACATAAAAACATGGACTCAGAAGAGAAGAGGCCATTATCTGGGTTGGATTTTCTGCACTCCGAAAGTCGCTGCATGACACCAGTTTCTAAATGTAGCCATACAGAGTAATACAAAGTAAGTTTTGTGGCGTTATCAGTCTTATGTAGGTTTGTGTCAAATAATTTGGCAATGGTTTGAATGTAACGGACATTCAATATAAAAAAGTTACGCACTTAAACTTGAACCGGTACTCCAAATAATCATTAGATTATTTAGATCAGGAATTAACTTTTGATCTCTACCCAACCAGCAGAACTCACCATGCCCCATTATACTGTAATTACCTCTGTCCTGTGTTCTACCTACATAAACAAGCACAGTAATTTCTATGAAGAGAAAAAAAGTGCAACCAGAGCAGTGCAGCGTGGCTAGCCCTGCTGCCTTCATATATCACAGCAAACAAATCCGCAGCCATATTTCAGCCGCTGCCAGGCAGCTTCATCCCCCCCGAGCTTCTGGGTTATAATTCATGGCAAACTCCAAAAGTCACTGAAGCCTGAGACTCACTCCCACCTCGGCGTTGTCCCGGGTTACGCTTAAGGCTGTGACTATGACAACCGGGGCAGCAGAGGGGAGCACTGACCCAAAGATGAATCCCAGGAGACGAAAGAGGGGTGGTCTGGTTGGGATAGTGGGTGGTATCATTTAACTCCCTACAGCCTTAAACTGAAAGACCTCCTTGTTGGACACACACTTTCTACAGCATCTTATTGCCGTTTTGAAACCAACATGCATACCAACCCCCCCCCCCCCCCCCCCCCCCCCCCCCCCCCCCCCCCCCCTCCCCCCTGCCCGTCATTATCGTCATAGCAACAACAGCATGCCTTAGTTTGCAGCTGCTATACAAACATCAAAAGGCCAACCACTTTTATTTCGTCACCTCCTGTACACTTGGCCTTCAAATTTCCTACTCAAAAACACAGCAGTAGTATAACACAGCTTCGACTGAACAATGGTCTTCAAAGCATATAATTAGTTACACTTCCCTCTTGCTATACAGTACAATATGAGCCTGTTCCTTGAGCCACACATACACAATCCCAGTGGAGGTATAAGCTTGCTTGTGTGTGTGTGTGTGTGTGTGTGTGTGTGTGTGTGTTCCCTGCCCAAGTTGCTAAATGCACAGATGCCAACACATCCATTCCTGTGATCTCAGTATAATTGACCCAATGCTCCTGTCACTGAAGTCCAACTCTCCATTTTCCATCCAGTATTTTCTGAACCAACTTTCTGTAGAGTTAACAGCTGGTTAAAGAAACAACAGGAAGTTATTTAGTAGGGACTAGACATAGAACCAAATTAAAATAAAAAATATAAATCCCAAGTTTATTCTCGTCACAATTTTAAATAAAATACCAGAAGTCTAACTAATTAACCAGGAATTCAACCAACCAATCAGCAAAAAGCAAAGAATCTTTAACTGGTCATACAGTACTGTGATGAGAAAAGTGAGCTTTCATGAGAAAGGAAGGACCCAATGTATGATAGTTAGTTTGTTAGTTAGTTAGTTAGTTTAATTTTATGTCTGTTTCATGCCAAACATTTGGCCAATCCCATATGGCATTATGACTAAAAGTATGTGGACACCCAAAAACTAGACCCATATGTGATTGTAGTAACTGTGTTTTTTACATCAATATGCTGCTATAACAGCCTCCACACTTCAAGGAAGGCTTTCGAAAAGATTTTGGACCCTAGCCTGGCGGCAGGGATTTACTCATCTGGAGCGACAAAGGCATCAGTGAGGTCAGGCCCAGATGTGCGATGATAAATCCTGGCTCGCAGTCGGGGTTCCCGTTCATCCCAGACGTGTTTGATGGGGTTGAGCTCAGGGCTCTGTGCAGGCCACTCAAGAAATAGAAGTCAAAGAAACAATTTCTTTATGGACCTGGCTTTGTAAATGGAGGCATTGTCATGTTGAAACAGGAGTCTTCCACAAACTGTTGCCACAAACTTTGAAGCACAATAACGTCTAAAATATTAGTGTACGCATTATTAGCCTTTTTGCTCATTTTCAAGCACACATCTATTGGTTCCAGCTTCTCAAGGATTAAACATTGTGATCAGCATTTTACCTTATTGTCTGATATTATAGGTCATGCTATCAATGGAGAAAATTATCAACAAATTAATCAATGGTGAAAATAATGATTATGTTCAAGTCAGTGGCATGTTTATCTTAAAGAGAACTCTGCCAATTTAGTATTTAAGCAGGTTAAAAAAGACAGATCAAAATTTATGCAGCAAAACCAGATATATCATCTTTGTTATTCCACCCTTTATTCTCCTTGTCAAAACCTGGCACCTATTTTAGCCACAATTCAACTCAACCGCTGACAATTTCGTTAGAGGTTTGGGTGTCATATGCCAGCCTCAAGCAGAGATAAGGAGTGGACTACAAAGGTCTGCTTACTGGTAAGGTTTCTTTTTTTCATTTTCAATTGAGCCAATTTTTCAGATTTCTCATAGCTCCCTGTGAAGCCACAAAAGGCTTTGTACAACTTTTTTTCCACATTTGCAGTAGACCTGTAAACAGACTTTGTTTTGAAAATCAATGGACTTGGCAGAGCACTGAGTCTAACAAGGCATCAACAAGCATGACACTCAGATAGCTGTTAGCACAATTCACCACCAGGATCTAACTATTCCACCACTATTCCAACTAAATTAGAGGAGAGTTAGCCCAATGTTAGTGTGAATGTGAGTGTGTGTGTGTGTGTGTGAGAGAGAGACAGAGAGTCAGTGGAGAGCAGTTAAGAAACTAAGCCCTGAAGAACAGTGGATGAGATGTCTACCTTAATCCCCTTTTAGTCTTCTTATTTCCCCATGGCCACTGCATTGTGATGCAGAATCACTCAGCCACCTCCCCAAGTTGTGTGCGTGCTTGCGCATGTGTTTGTGTAGACACACATACACCCCATTATTCAACTGCTTTGCCTTGATGCAGTATCCGGTCAATGTCTCCGTCATATTCTCTCAGTCTCTCTTTCTTCCCTCACAGTTTTTTGTCCTTTCATCTCAGTAGCTTTCTGTATTTTTCTCTTTCTCTCCAGATCCCTGTTTGCTCGCTAAGCCTCATTAACAATTAATTACCAATCAGCTAGTCAAGTCACCCCTGGACCGCTGGGCTTCTCAATGATTCATTAGTCAGGGTTACACAACACTGCATCACATAAACACTCACGCACCAACACACACACAAACACACCCATACTCTGTTCCTCTTTGGATGCAAACTCTGTAGAAATACAAACAAATACACATTAAAGCAAGCATATGGACCTATTATTAACTCCATCTCATGCACGCACCTGCACAGTGCCTGTATCTAATCACAATGTCCTCATCAAAAAGAGATGCAGAAGAACTGATTGAGTTGGAAATTCTACACATATAGGGCTCCCAAAACATACTGAAATTTCAGCTAGAAGGATTTTTTTCTGGACATGCAAAGTTGTTTGCAGAAAATCAAGAACTTATAACGGGCATATTTATAGACAAGACATGGCATTATTTTAAATGAGAAATTGCATCCTAGGCCTCTCTACTTAATCATTCAATCTCATTAAGTCCAGAAATCCTGGTGAAATTTCAAAAATGCTGCTTTATCAACCCCAACATCCATCAGTGGTTTTTCCTCAGGCTATGAGTTGTTGATTTTAGGATGGAGCAAGGCCCAGCGTACTAAGACACGCTGATGAATATATGGCCGCTACAATTTTTAATTTGAAAAAGAACTTTGAAGGGCATCTTTTCACTTTCGTTAATTTTAAAAAGACAAGTTTAAAGACCTTTCTGGTCAACTGTGGAAACAAAAGACATTTAACTTCTCTACAGCCACGCTTTTTACAGAGTAAGAATTCAATGTGATCCTCTATATCCCCAACATCAATTCTCAAAAGAATGTAGAAAACTGCAGATGAATAATTGATTATTTTTAATGAGTTGCACATAAAAAAAATAGTATTTTGTAGAATTTTAAATGTTAGTTTTATACTTAAAAGCATCTCTGTGTGCCCTGGTAGCACACCTGGTTGAGCGTGTGCCCTTTGTCCTATGGCTTAGTCCTTGCCGCAGCAACCTGAGTTTGATTTCGACCAATGGCCTTCTGCTGCTGTCATCCCTATCTCTCCCACTTTCCTGTATTTGCTGTCCTAACCTGTTAAGGCAAAAAAGCCCCAAAAATAATCTTAAATAAAAAAATAAAAATCCCCACAACATTAACATTGAGTTTAAGGGTTACTACGTATATTTAGTAGAGTATTCTACTTAGCTGTAGTTAATCAAGCCAAATAACAAAAAGGAAACCCGTGTCTGTTGCCTGGTTAATAGTCTCACTTTGCTAGATCTACCTCTAGCTGCTAAGGAGGGTCTAGCCAAGTCCACACAGCATTCCGGGATGGGATAAAAATGTGCTGTGGTTTAGTGACATTTCTTTCTTTAAAGTGCCCATATTATGCTCATTTTCAGGTTTGTAACTGTATTTTGATGTTGTACCATAATAGGTTTACATGGTTTAATTTTCCAAAAACAGCATATTTTTTTTGTACTGCACATTGCTGTAGATCCTGTTTTCACCCTGTGTGTTTAGATCTCTGTTTCAGCTACAGAGTGAGACATCTCATTTCTATAGGATCTTTGTTGGGAGTTGCACATGTGCAGTAGCTAGGTAAGATCACATCAGCTAGATAACTCTTTCTCCAACTTTGGTCAGTACAAGGCAGGATTGGTAGGAAAACTTCTTCTAAACAAGGGTGCACTTGTGGAATACCTGCAGAACAGGAACATGTTAGTAGTTCTTTGTAGATTATGGTGAACTAGTGTGTGTTGAAGCAGTGTTTTGCCATTGAGAACAAGCTAGCATGCTAGCGCTAGTATGCTACTGTTAGCCACCTCGTCTCGGCTAGTTACGTACAAAGCCTTGGTTATTTTGAACAGCTCACCCGGAAACTGAAGGCAGAGGACATTCAGAAACCTGTATCTTACTCAAAACAGTATGGATGTTTGTTTTTCCAAGTTTGTATGTGTGTGGAAGCACCAGAGACACAAACTAACACCCCAATCCCAGAAAACAGTGATTTTTTCATAATACGGGCACTTTAAACCAATCAAAATCGTCATCCTATGCTGCAAAAACGCCTCGGGAAGGAACTTGTTTTGGTGGAACATGTACATTCAAAAGTTGATTTAGTCGTGCAACAGAAAACTCTGATTGGACAGATAGTCTAGCTAGCTGTCTGGATTTACCCTGCAGAGATCTGAGAAGCAGTTAACCATAGTCCTCATAAATCCACCTGAGTTTAGAATTCCAACACAGAGGAAGTGTTACTCCCAATTTTAACCGGGTGCGGAACGGCTGCGGATCTGCTCCGGAACGGCGGTGGAGTCATTAGGTTTCCTTTAAACTCTATGTGTGAATTTTCACTGACTACGGAGCAGCTTTGTTCCGACTCCGTCCCAGCTCCAGCGATCTACAGAGCTTCTATTTTTGCGGGACACCAGAGAGCACCACAGCAATTCAGCATACAGTAGATAGTGCAGGACAGGAAGTCAAGCACAGAACAAAATAAAACATCCGGTTAATTTTGAAAATAAAATAGGCCGTGCTCACGGAGGGTCATATTTCCCTGCACTACACCTTGAAAACACAGCACAGAGTTGTTTTCTCTCTACTCCTCTGGATGGAAACAAACTGTTGTTGGTTTTATTCTACATGAGATCTCGTGGGTCCTCGTAACTTCAGCTCAGTCATGGCTCCAGCCGTTCCGCGGCAAATCTGGAAGTGATGGTTATTGACGGACGACGAAGCACAGAGCCGACACGCAGCGGAGCCGATACGCAGCCGGTGGAAATCAGGTGTTAGGTAATCCGGTCAAAAAAAAGGACATACGTCGAAATTTCCAACAGGAATAGGGCAGTCCCAAAGTGGAAGGTCCTGGCCATGGTCTACCTGGTTAATAAACTCATTACATGCTGGTGTCTTTCATACTTGGACTATGTGTGGGCTTAGCATTTCTAAAGCTCACTAGCCAAGTTTAGTTGGAAGTTCCTTTTTCCCTGATTAACTGGTTTAAAAAGAAGAAATCTTGACAACCTCAAGAGCATTAATCAACATTTTTAGATGGTTATATTTATGTAGGAACTACAAACAATTTTGATTATGCTTGCCTTTGACTTAATGAATACTATGAAGACCATAAGAACAGGCATGTAGTTTAAATTTTTGAAAATAATCACAATTTAAATTATTAGTCAGAAAAATTGCATAAATTTACATATTTTCCCAAAATGGTTCTGCCTTATTGGAAACTGAGGTTTGACACCTGTAAGAGCAAGTGTGTCCTGTAAAAATGTAACTGAGTAACATCTCAGCCCAACCATAGCCGGACAAAGACTTTTTGTAGAAGTTCAACTTTTCCCTATGGAAACAGGGGAAACAGGCTGCTGATGAAGAGTGCAAGGTTTTTATTCCTTTTCCACATTTGTCCCAGCTGGATTCAATGCTAACCTTCCTCTGACCTTAAAGCTACTACGGCCTCTCAAAAGGGACATTTAATCTGTGCCTCCACATACCATGAGCCACCAAAACTAATTGTACACATCGACCAGCTCAAATAAAGCAGTTGACCAGTCAGCTGCAGTGATGCCTTTGGATAACTTTTTTTCTCCAGCCGCTCAACAGTTTCCAACAGTTTAGCCCTCCCAGTGTGGTAAATTACATTTGTCAATTTGCAGCTCTGCACAAAGTCTGCCATCAGCTCTGCAGACATTGACAAAACTACAGCGCTATGGGATTGAAGCCATGCTGGGGTTTATTCTGTGTGCGTGCATGTGTGTAAATCTGAGAGAGAGGGGATGTGGAGGAGAGTTAGGGGGTGACCTTGGCGGAGAAATGCACGACCAAGACTGATGATGTTTTAAACTGTAGACACACACACACACACACACACACACACACACACACACACACACACACACACACACACACACACACACACACACACACACACACACACACACACACACGGTAGGTGTTGCCTGATGTCATTCAGAGCTCTGTTGTTTTGCTTAGGTTGTCAAATGATTCATGACAGGTTCAGAAGCACAAGAGTAAGACAAGAAAACCGATAACAAGGTTCAAATAAGATTTTGAAAAGCAAGAAATATAGTGCTTTTTTTTGCACATTTGTTTATTTTTAAGTCAACTCTTGATTTATCCTATAATAAAAGTAAAGCTAAAACAATGAATTGTTTAATTGATTAATCCATCAACAGAAAATCCATCTGCAACTATCTTGGTAATCGCTCAAATATGCCAAAAATCCACTGGCAGCCTCTCAGATGTAAATAGTTGTGGATTTTCTTAGCCTTTTATGATAGTAAACTAAATCTGTTTGGATTTCTGTCTGTTGATTGGACTTTTCTCTGCTTTCTGACATTTTATAGACTGAATGATTGATAGAGAAAATAATCTGATTAATAGATGAAGAAATGGATACAGAAATTACGCAGTTCCAAATTCAAGTCAGAATTTACTTATTTATGTAAAACCTCTTTTATTTGTGGCCTTACATAACAAGACAGGCTAACTAAAACTATATTCTCATTTACTGCAGAGGACTAGAAAAGTAGGAGCCCTCCTTGTCAAGAGCTGGTGTCACACACACAAACGCACGCACGCACGCACACACACAAACACATAAAATGCCCAGTGCAACCTATTGCTGGCCACTGAGCAGCTTCACTGGAGCAGGTGCAGATTCAGCGCTGTGTTCAAGGGCATCTCAACTGCAGATGGATGGATGAGTGCCTTTTGTTTAATTTATCCATTCAGATTCCCATCATCATCCTGGAGATTCAAACTGGTGACTTCAACCTCTCATTTCATGACTGAGTTCAAGCACTTTTTTTAATTTACTGTAGTCAGTGTTCAGTTAATGTGAGGACAAGTCAGAACGCTAGAATGAGAATTAAAGCTTGTTGGCCCAAGCTGCCTGGTGTCGGATAGATTCTGTTCTTTAGTTTTGGAAGGAGCCAACTAAGGTGACATCCAAGTAAGGTGATATACTGGTGCTCGGTAGCAAAGTATTTCAGAGCTTTTGTTGCTGCCAAGACACATTTTGGCAAGACATGAAAATCTTTGGTACATGAAACACCTCAGTGGTTGGTGCACAATGTTTACACTGTGTTTTAGTATTTTAATATTTCTGAGCATGGATGCACCTTGGATTCCATTGGGACCCAAGTTGTAAAGTGCAACAGCACAGTAGCCCCTCCCCCTGCTGTTGCTGCAACGAGGAGACTTAAGTTATCAATTACTGAGGGTGCTTAAGTTAGAGGTGATCAATTTGTTGACTACAGTAATTGATAAATAAGAATGATTAAAAGAAGAAATTGGTACACGCAACTTAGCCTTCTAAAATTGTTTTGTATGTATCCTATATGGCCTATTTATTAAACATTAATTCACTTTACCCATATTCAGAACTTCCATGCACAGCTGACTTTACAGATTGGAAGGTCAAATGTGTTGTTTTAGAGAGAAATATACTTTGAACTTCGCAGCACAGCTTTAGAATAAATTCTAACATAATTACCATAAGGTTCTAAACAATTAATTATTTTAGTTTATTGTTTTTAGTCAGTCCTGTTAGATGCTACTCTGTCTGCACTGTGGCCTGTATTGTTAAACTTACATTAAAATGGTAGACTGCTGTTCTGTACTATGATGTCAAACTTGATCCACAAACTCTTGAGAATACAAACCAGAGCTTTGGAGCAGCAGATGGTAGCCTCTGAATCACAAACAGCCCAGAGCTCCAGAATCTGCTCAGCTGCACAGTTAACATTTTAACTCGCAGATCTTGTCAGGGCTGTGATGATGTCGATGCTGATTTGTCTGAAAACAGACTTAAAAAAAAACCTAACTAGGCTGGACTGAGCCCAGTTTCTCAAGGATCACCACAAATCCAGCGTTGCGCGCCAGCAGCTGTGTGACGCACACCTGTAACGGCTCCTCTAATCATAAACAGAAATACCACCGCTAATTTATATTTAACAACGAAAACAAACCATGCACATTAAGCTGGCTTTGGTTTGAAGATGAGTTATCACTGAACTGAAGGCTGGGCAGCAGTGGACTGGTGCGATATGCCGCTTACTGGGGCTACAGTGATGCCAAACACTATAACAATGAGGGTGAAATATACGCCACAGATGACTCGCACACAAATGGCGCGGAATTGCAAGGCAAAATAGAGGTGAGTGTGTTTCGTATAGCGTCAATAAACAGGCATGTATATCCGAGGCAACTTCGAAGTGAATGGGTGGTAGCCCCCTCGTCTATCCGCTGAGCACCACAGAAACACCACAGCTTCACCTGCGTGCGGATACGCAGTCGAGTCCCTTCCCCACTCCCACTGTGTCGGTGTCATTGACGCAAGTGGCAACTAATTAAATTGATAAAGAAAAAAAACAGCGTTTACCTCTTTGGTGTTGACGATGCCTCTGACGTATTTCCCGAGGACCGAATCCACGAAGAAGACGCCGGACAGCACAGCCAGGCACAAGAGTCTCTCCCCGACCCTCACCTCCATCTTTCTCTCTCCCCGCTGCCGCTGGTCTGCTCTCCGGTCTCCCCGAAGCCTGTCTCTGAGCGGGAGCGCGCACGGAGAAACGGCTCGAGCACAGTGGTGCCCCCCTACAGCAATTCAAGCTGGATGCTGGATGCTGGATGTGCGGCTGTGTGGGAGGAGGAGGGGGAACGGAGTGCGCGCTCCCGGTTCTGCTCGTGCTTTGAGAATGCGACACGGGAACACATTAAAACTGTTTTCTGTTTGCGATCATGTTTTCATTACAGGCCACACACCTCTAATGAAGTACCACAGAGACATATGATGCCTGGCCTCCTGGCTCACATTATGTTATCAGTAATCAGCAAGATATATATCAACAGGATCGCTGTATAACTGCTGAAATGTTACATTTGAAAGGTGCCTGTAATAATGTGTCCATGCAAACAGCAGTGAAATAAGTATGAGATCATGTCATTAAGTAAAAGTAGTAGTCTATTAGCACAATGTAAAATATTGTTACAAGTATAATCCCTGCATTTTAAAATGTTTTCTAAGTAAAAAGTATAGAAATATGTACATCAAACCAAAAGTTATGCAGAATGTCCACTTTAGCATACAGTAATTACATATAATCATTCTTATGTAACCAATTTATATACTGTTGGGTAGTTTAATCTATACAAGATTGTCATATTTTATTAGCCCATACTGTAGGTTTCATGTGTTAAATCTTTGTGTGAAAGTAACTATAGCCATGCATAAATGGAGTTGAGTGAAGAGTACTATATTTTCTTCAAATACTGTGAAGTAAAAGTATAAATTAGCAAATGGAAATAAAAGTACTGGTAGTGGTCAAAACTATACTTACAGCACTTGGTTACTTTCCATCTACGCATAGAGAAATGATAAAGGAATAATAGCACAGAGAGCTCTGCAGTGTATTTTAAAGATTTGATCTGACACTTTATACATTTAACAAAATGTCAACCTTGTATTTGACCTTTCCCCAAGTCCTGACTTAATCAAGATGTGGGTAAAATTCAATTGAGGTTTTAATATTCACAAAACAGAATCAAAGGCCAGTATCTCACCAGCTAGATTGAATTATAATCTATATTTCCTTATTCTCAGTGACTTTTGATCAATGCAAAGAAATGGATGATTCTTGAGCACAGCAGTGATTCATGGGAGAATATATTTATTTAGATACAAATCAACAATGGAAGAAACCAGCCTATTTGTGGCGTATCAGACACAGTTCTGTAGTATGAAACTTGCAAAAAAATCAAAAAAATCTGAAAGTAAAAATCTCTACATGAAACATATTTAATATACATTCTTTTTTATTCACAAGTTTGCACTTGTGGTGTTTTGAATAAAATAAAATGTAATTTAAAATGTAAGTAAAAGAAGTTAACTTGGCTTTTTTATTTAAAGGCTAATCGTATTCTACATCAGAAATTACATTTTACAGTGCAGAGCCCTTTGCAGACAGGCTATGGCACCGACTAGCACCTGCCTTGATACCATCAAACACTTAACAGCAAGAATACCACGTCTGTTACAAGACTGTCAGAAGTACTTGGTTCAGTTTTGAAACTTTAACAATACATTTAGAAGATCTAACTGATTAATCAATTTAGTATTTGTCATTTGAAACATTTCTGAGAAGTGGTTGAGGTCAGTCGCATCAACGCATTGACGCTTTTGAGGTTTCCAGGAAGTTAAAAAAAAAACAATGTTGTGGTATGTAGGTTGGTTTGCTGACAACCTTGAGGAGAGTCAAACGCATTACACAATAAACAGCATCACATCATTTCTGACAAAGGAAACAGAGACTGTGAAAAGACGATGTGATGCTGGTGTAACTGCATAGCTTTACTGTAAATGTTAAAGCAGCTAGCTCACATTTGTAAAAGTATTGCACTTTGCATTGCACTTCTAATGAAATAACCCTGCGGCAAAAAAATAATAATGAGTTGGTCAGTGACAGAACAACAATTAAGACACTAAGAAGCAGCAACACTAATGTAAGAGCCACACAAATGCAAGGAATTGGGAAAACTAAAAAAGGTAACACTGCAAACCTATTTGTCCAAAACACCAGATGGACTCACCTGCAGTCAGGTTAACCTGATGCATGAGTGGTTGTCAAGGGTAACAGGCATACGGAGGGCAATAAACAGCAAGTAGGTGAATTTGACACAATAAAAAAAAAGTTTAGTAGTAGCTCACTTAATATGAATGGTCAATCAACCCTGTTGGGGGTAGTTTTACAAGATTAATGGAGTTAAGTCGATATCACAGTACAAAGAGGTCCCATAGGGGTTTGAGATTGCGCTCAGCTACAAATGATAGTCTCCTGACTGTAAAGTGCCAAACATGTCTTTATGTGACACATGAACACATGATAAACAAAAAGGACGCGCCCATGTGTGAGCATTTGCTCCTCACACACCAGAGACTAGTGTGATCACTTGAATTTCCACATTCCAAACAAACAAAAAACAGCCATGTATACAAGCTTAAAATACACTTGCATGGATCGCCAAACTACTGGCAAAAGTGCAGTGCAAGCATAAACAGCGGCTAGTAAAGCAAGTACAAACTTAAGCCCAGTATCTTGGAGAGGATGAGTGTATGAGTGGCTTTCTCTTCACGGTCCTGGTTCTTTCCATCAATCTGACTAAAAATATTGCAGTAAGTACTCCGAGCTGACAGAACTGAGCATGGACTAATCCTGTAGCATGACTTTGCTGCTGAAAATCCTGCACTTCTACGGGTGGAGGATTTTGCAATCTGAGCTTCAGTTAAATCCTATTCATCACACAGCATCCCTCTCTACAGACCTGGCAACCCTAGTCCTTTTACCAGGCAAGGGCAGGATAGTGCCAGCATTGTTGGCATCTATATGTAGTTGGACCTGATAGAGGGACTGACCCTCAAAAGGACATTTTTGTGTACTTTAAAGTGCTTCGGTGGCAACACGCTCAGGAGTGCCGTCAGGTTATCCAAAACAAAGTCCACCATGAATGTGATGGTGGAAAGCAAAAAAGATCTGGTCCACCAGCCACTTTTGGTTGACATAATACAAGGTTGGTGGCTTTTACACATCACTCTTACAATCTCTTTTCTTGGTCAAGGTCCTCTTGTTTTGCCTAAAAACCTCTGATCTGTTTGTCCGGAAGTCCTGTGCCTGAGAAGTGGTACTTTGACACACTGCATTATCTCTGCAGAAAAGTATCAATAACACCTGGCAAGGAACAGGGACAACCTGAGACGGAATCAGTGCTGTGGCGTTTAGCTAAGGGCTTTTTGCTACCCCTTTCTCTCTTACTCTTGTTCTGCAGAAGGAGAACGTTGACCAATGGAAGTATTGAAATAATTACAATTAGAACATTTAGCCCATTTCAGCCATCTAAATGCTAGGACTCTTCTTAAAAGACTAATAAAGCTGGTACCCACATCTTTAAGCAAGTACTTGGTCTTCAGAAAATAATGCATCTCAGTGCATCATCCACACATTTTAATGTTGCAATTAATAAAATGCAATCTTTGCATTAATAATATGACACTACAAAAAGCCCCGGGCAGCATCTAGATAGGGCCTTGTGTCCCTGTGTAATGTTGTACATGTATTCTATCCTATCAGTATGCATTACAGAGGAGTCTAATTGGAAAGGCCAAGGATGTCGGAGCAGCTGTGCAGAAGCAGAGGTAAATATTGAGCACATTCAAAAATTTTGAATTAACAGCATATGATTACATTAAACAAATAATATGGTGTATCAACAACAAATCTGAAATGATTCAAGGATTAAAATCCAGAAATAAAAAAAGGATATAAATAACAAAAGTACTGCATAGGGTTAATGATATGATTAAACTACATTAGCTCAAGTACATCAGTTCATCCAGTTTAGAGCCTTTCTTTAAGTGCTGTAATTCTATTTGACAGAGAGTCAACAGAGTTACTATTTACAAAGTGAGCTGTATTGACTGCCAAACTGGCATAACAGATAACACAATGTGGAGTTATTAAGTTTGATTTATAGTGGCTTCCTTAAGTACAAGTGGACATTGTGATGGGGATGACTCTATACTGAGCATATAGTGTGCCTACCACTATCTGATTAGTGCCTAAAATGACTGAAAATGAATCACCCATTCAGGCCTTGTCTTAAGTATCTTCTGCGTTGCTTTATTTCCGAGCCTCCGCTGCCGAACGGCAAAGTATGGGTGCTGCATGTGTGGGTGAGTGCTAGTCTTTGATGTAAGTAGCTGGTAAATTACCATTTTATTCTAAAACATGACTGTCTTTTGAGGGTGTCTTAATTCCAGCTTTGCCTCTGTGCATGATGGTGCACTGGCAAGTTATACAAGTGACTGTAAAGCAGAGGAAGTTATATTTCAGTGCTCCTCTTAAATTTTTGTCTCTCAAAATCTGGGAAATCACCTAGACTGCCCCCCCCCCCACACACACACACACACCTCTATTGCCACTTTTAGTTTTTTTAGGATGCTTTCTCTCTCCCTTTTAGGCATTGCACTGCCTACATTTGCCTGACTTTCATTTACTCTTTGTCCTTTCACTCCTTGGGTAAACTGTTTTTTTATCTAACCTTATTTAAGGCCCAATACCAACAGTGTCAGTGTTGTTCTGGGCTGCCACAGCAACTAAGCCCTCCCCATCAGCAATTTTAGTCCCTCTTTTGACAGCTAGCTCCCCTCTCTCTATGGGGCCTACGAAGAGAGAACCATCTTCCCCAGGAGAGGCCGATACACCCCTATCGGTCCTTTCCAGCTTGCGGTGCTTGCGTGGCTCTGGTGGTGTGTCCTTCTGGTTGAAGACGGCGCGAATTCTCTCCACGCAGACGTTGGCTGCCTCTTTCGTGTCACTGCAGAGCTGCGATAGGCTGAGAAAGCCATGGGGGAGGTCGTCCACCACGCATAGAGTGACAGGCTGGTTTATGTTTCTCAAACGCTTGGCAAACATCACAGAGTCATCCAGCATGGGGTCTAATGCACAAGCCTGGGAGGGGAGAGAGAAGAAGTGAGAGGGAGGGAAAGGGGTGTTGAAAAGCAAATTAGTATTCCCTTCAGACATGTCAAGAATCTTAATTAAGGGATGAAGAAAAGGAAGCCAAGCATCCCAGTCTCTTTTGTCCACGCTTTCTTTACATTCTCGCTGACTCACTCTAGCCATTTAAAAGTCAGCAGCAATTTCTTCATTTTAACACCCTTCTCACATGAGAGTACTGGCTCCATCCTCCCCATCTCTCCCATCACACGCAGTCTCACTTTGCATTGTACAGTCCTTGGCAATTTAGCTCTTAACATTTTTGCATGGTTTAACCTCCTCAACCTTCTCTCTGCTCCTCCTTTCTCTTCTTCACCATCATTAAAAACAACCATTATCCTGGTCTTCTCCTGCAGGCTTTAACATCATATCTGCTAAGATGACAACTTAAAAAAACATACAGTATGAGTGATCAGCTTTCTCATAGAGGATCATGAATGCAAAACAGATGTAGACAGTTGCAAGGGACTCAAAAGCCCTTTCATGTACTAATTGATAACTTGACACTTGATTTAATAAGTGAGCAACCTTTGGCCTATGTCTACTTAACTGTATAATTGCCCTCCTTTCCCATTTACCTACCATTATCATGTCAATCATTCACACCCTTTCTTCTTCTTACCACTATGTGTATAGGTGGCAGCCCTTTCAGCATGCTATCAGGAGCCAGCAGAGGGGAGCAGTACGGATCCTTGAACACTGGAGAGCTGTGCAAGCTCATCTTTGATGGCTTCTCTGAGCGCAGTGGCTCAAATCCTATGGGGAACTCCACAGGGTGCTCCAGCTCTAATCCCTCCTCTACAACAGGGGGTGGTAAGGCCACTGAAAAGAGGTCACTGGACACAGCGGAATCTGCATCCTTGGAGAGGAAGAAATTCACATCTTCTGGCTATATAAAAAAAGAGATAAGAAATAATTCAGGGGAGGTTAGACAGCACTGAGTTGACGGAGAAGGTAATGTCGAGGAAATTAGAAGGCATACAATATTAGAAAGGCAAACTTGATTACAAATATGCATACACACATACACAGACAGACAGCACTTTGTCCTTGTGAAGATCTTCTAAACCTTGGCTCGATGCCTGAGACTCTTGGCTGAACAATCCCCATATCAAGGAGGAAAAGCATATTTAAAATCTTGTGTCAACACTGCTCGCTATTTTTCCCAAGCCAGCCACTAATCCATTCTGCGTGTGCGGAAATACACGTGAGGATAATCTGCTATACCTAACTGGTACCCGCACAACCAAAAGGTTTTGATATTCAGTCAGCATTTTAAAGCCAAATCTGTTGATTAGGCTTGGTTGACATATCTCAGCAAGTTCATTGAGATGAAACATGCACATCACTGCAGGGTATAAAACATTGTACAATAGAGGGCCAAAATATCGTTGATAAACTGTTGAACCTCTTAAAAAGGCTATGGCCGTAGGCTAAATCGTTTTATTGCAAGATGTTTGAAAGCAAAGATAACCTGATCATAGATTGGAGGCTGGTGTGATTTCTCTTCACTGCAATGGTGCAATACTTATCAAAATACAGACCTTCCCATTATCACAGGTTAAATTCCTACAAAAATCCTTACTAACAGCCGAGTGTTCTTTTAGGTAAGCAATATAATGCTGTTAACTTAGCATGTCAATCTCAATGTAAACATGTTCAAGTACAATACTTGAACACGTTAAGCACGTACATTGTGTTCACTGAGCAATGGTGCACTGTGAGAAGTGGAATTGTTGTGGGACCCCAAGTCCTGGCAAGTCTGGCTCTTAACAGATAGTTTCCTGGAGGGGAACTCTGACGTCCCGGAGGCGACCGGGGGATCTGCGTGACGAGAAGAAATGGACGCCTCTGAAATACTCGCCCTCACTGTGTCTGAGAAACAAGATGGAGGTAAGGGGAAACAGAGTGATAATTGAGACATTTGGCAAAACAAAACTAAATGTTTGAGACAAACAACAAAAGAAAAACAAATCATACAAAAAGAAGTCAAAAAAAAGAAAAAAAGATTAACCACACAAAGTGCAGTTCCGTCAGGAACACTCTCATCATCATAGATTTCATCATTTATTGTAACAAATGGAAATACAGTTATGTGAGCCAAAGAAAAGACATTGAGACCATTTTTAAACTTTGAGTCATATTAGGACTCTGAACTAAGAAGGTGGAGGCAAAACGTTGCTAGCAGCAGTGAATGAAGAAGCGTCAGTGTAGCAGGGACCGATGAGAAGGAAGTCACATTTAAAAGGGCCGTCTTTATGTGAGAATGGCTGTGAATGGTGTGGTTCTGATAGGAATGACAATTCAATCAGGGGCCGCATGACTTCCATGTCCTGCTTTAACTAACGCTAAGCTTAATTACATGATATGTAAAGTGTACAGACTTGGGGTCAATGGCAGCCGGAGGTCACCACTACATCACTTTTATTTATTCTACCGTTTCCACTTTTCATATGTCCTCTGGTTGACAGCCAACAGCTAAAAGCATAAAATGCTAATCGGGATGTATCAGGAAAAATAGAGGAGAAGTGGGTGGAGGAAATTAAAATAGTGCTGTCACTGGGATATCATCCACCTGCCAAGAGCCGTCAAAACGCGGCTGTAAGAATCGTCATGGCTGGTCTCGTCACAAAGCGTCACCGACTCCCATCTCTTTAATAATGAACCATCTTAGCACCATGATGTCCTTTTAATAATGTACACCCACCAATGACTTTCTCATTAGTTTGGGTTTGCAGCTGTGGGGGTGTCACCTAACTAAGGGGACACCGGGGAAATTACGATTCTCCACCAGATTTACAGTGGCTACAATTAACAATTACTGTAAAAGCCCTGCTGCTCCAAAGAGGTGAATTGATATGAATGGGCTATAGGAGTGTTACCCAACAAGGTGGGATAAAGCAATAATTGGTTAGCTGCATGCTAAATAAACAAGGTCTATCTTGCCAATAACCTCCTCCATATGGGGTGTAAATGAACTTTGGGGCAGTTGATGTTTTAACACTCAAAATTGGCCTAATGAAGATGCTGAAAATGTGAAGATGCTGAAAATGTGTGACACACACACACACACACACACAAACACACACACACACACACAGACAGACACACAGACACACACACACATGATCCTTACTTTCAGTAGATATCAAAGACACAAGAAAACTTTAAAATGCAGAAGCTGCCATGCTAAAAACACATGTAAGCCACCCACATCTCATCAAATGTTCACACCTGAATGCACATGCATGCACAAACACCCCCATACACACAGTCACAGTCAGTGGTATACCAGTGGCTCCTGGTGGCACCTCTGCAGCTGTACTGGGGGAGGCTGAGGCTCTGTTGGAATCCAGCAGAGCGTGGATCCAGTTGGAGGCTCCCTGTCGGAAATCTCTGAGCAGCAGAGCCGTGTCTCTCCTCACCAGGCTCATCGTGCTTGCCTTCTCTATCTGTGTCTCTGTTTGCGGGTCAGCACCTGGAGAAGGAGACATAGAGGAAGGCTTAGTAGGGAAAGTTAGATGCACAAGAGAGATAAAAAGTGGTTTTGTTATTCTTGAATAAGCATACATGAGTAACAACAGAAAGGATGAGAATGGGAAAGAAATATGAGGAAAGACATAATTGTACAGTTAAGTAGGAAAAAATGACAGTTGTTGGTTCAATACTTCAACATAGCAATTTGTATTACAGAAAGCAATACACATGATGAGTGTAGGCGTACGTAGAAAATGATTAGTGTTTTTGTTCAGTTAATTAAAAGGCGGCACAGGATAAACAATATCTCTGCGTCCGAAATTTGGCATATTGCCAATTACAGTCCTCCTTTTCTTGTTAGATAACAATTTATCAAAAGACTTGTAAGAGTTATCCTGCTTTTTACATGTATTATTGACAACACATGACAAACAATCTATATCATAATAAGTTGAGTTATTTAAGACACAATACAATACGGCTAGAATATAATCCAGCAAGATTTATGTTCACAATTTCTTTAGACACGTTGTGTACTACAGTCAAATCAAACATGAGCAAAATACTTTCATGATTAATAAATCATTCATGATGCACCAGAAACTCCAGTGTGGTGCGAGGGTCAAGTATTGTTTTTGTCAAAAAAGTCTGGCATCATAATTGTTAACAAACCTACAACAACAGTGGATACCATTATGTTAAGATTATATGTATAATGGGGGCAGCTGCGTGTCATCCCCCATCTCTTTCCCCCTTTCATGTCTATCCACTATGATAAAAAGAAAAAGCCTCCCAAAAAAATCTTTAAAAAAAATAAATAATATATGTATGTATAATGTGGAGCAGCAGAGACATGCAATGAAATGGAGGAAAATTCTGGAGTTAACTTCAACTCCACCGGAAAATTTAAAAATCCAGACCAGTTTTTTTTTTTTTAAACACACACACACACACACACACACACACACACACAAAAGCGCACACACACACCAGCGTAGGCAGCGAGACACCTGGTGAGCACACTGAGCGGCAGCAGGGGATCCATAAGTGTTAGCAGACGGGATGGAGACGCGTAGGCGGTCAGCAGGGTAGCCGGGTAGACTGCCACGATGCCATCTGGCATTCGCACACCAAAGGCAGCAGCGCGCATTGATGTCGTCACAGACAAGTTGCCTCCCGCACTGTCACCAGCCAGACACACTTTCTCTCCAGTCCAGCCTGGAGAGATAAAAATAGGACAGTGATGATAGTGGTTAAGAAAAAGAGGGGAAAAAAACAATGGGGAAACATAGAAAGGTAGAACACAAAATGAAATGAGACATCTAAGAGAAATGCACTGTGATGCAAGAAATAGCAGTGTGACACAAATCAAGTAACCGAATCGCTCTTCTCCACGATAAACACTGCTGAATATATGGCTGCTTTAGGGGGTGTTGTCTTATTGTACAATATAGCACAAACATATTGCACTGCAATCACGGTTAATTTGACACAGCGTGCTTCAGCAGGCGGATGTACCCCAATCGACCAGATGTCTGTCTGAATATCGAGCATCACAATTTGTGTGATATTGCAGAACACAGTGCAAGACATTGTGCTGCAGCAAGATTATTTTCAAAGTGATGAATAAATCTCACGAGGTGTACAGGGAACTGGTAAACGTATGCAAGGATTTACAGAAGTCCAGAGGACACCTTCACCTTGAAATGAGTGAGTTTGACCCCTTTGTTACGCCTGCTCATTAAGTCTAATAAACCAACTATCTTTTACCTGCCTAATGTATTTAGCATTTCAACTCCATATATATTTTCCAACTACTTTAATAATTAAAAAAGAAAAAGTATAGGGGAGCTAAAAACACCAGCCCTCCAAAAAAACAATGCTGTGTGTTTTATGTGTACCTAGTAGGTGGTGGTTTCTCAGAGCCCAGCAGTAGGCATAGAAACACTCCTCCAGGGCCCTTGGGAACGGGGCCTCAGGGGCCAGAGAATAGTCCACTGACAGGATGGGGACACCAAGGTCCTGGGACCAGCTTTTCAGATAGGGCTGTGCGAGACAGAAGACATGGGAATGGAGGGGGGAATTTATGAATATAAAAACACTTACCGGTACTGTCACAGTGAATATATTACATGTTGTTAAATTTATGAGAAACAACGGCGGCAACCACAATGAGACAAAAGCGGTTGGGAGAGAAAGAAATGTAATGGGAGAGAGACGCGTGGGGGTGGACATTAAGCTGCAAGGATGACAAGTTATGAAAATGATGTGTTCCTCTGATGTCATCAGTCTACTTTCTGGCTTACTGTCTAGACAAAGGGAGAAGGAACTGCCCTTACAGTAACCTTCATTTCCTTTCTTCATATATGGTAATAACAAAGGTGCCCACATGTCCTAGTTTGCGGTGTATGAAGGAAAAAGACAAAGGCAAGGGGATGGTGTGGATTTACAGGGATTGTCTAGCAAAGCAAACTCACTTTCAGAATACTTCTTTTTCTTGTTACTACAGTCAAGTAAAGTGTTTACTATTTTTATGCCAACCTAAGGCAAGTGCTTTACTTCACAGCTGTAATGCAGTGACCTTAAAATGCGTGAAAGGCATCAAAACTTGTCATAACAAAATATTCTTTCCACCTCGCATTTGTCCTTTCCTCCTCTGTCTTTATCTTCTCCAAACACCTTTTTGACAAGCTATGACAGGGCTGGCATTGAAAGTGACAGCTCTCCATTCACAATGCCAGAAACAGCACAGTGTGTGTATGTTTTAAGTTGCCTCACCAACCAGTGATTCAGTATGAAAAAGTAGTAGCTCCAGCAGTGCTGTCTTGAAGCCCTACTTGTCACAATAAATCTTAAGAATGAGACCAATGACAAGTGAGTGTGTGAGTTCAAGCACTGTT
>NC_048412.1:20136756-20165567 GCF_013103735.1 Etheostoma cragini | reverse complement strand
GTGTGTGTGTGTGTGTGTGTGTGTGTGTGTGTGTGTGTGTGTGTGTGTGTGTGTGTGTGTGTGTGTGTCACTGCCCAAGTTGCTAAATACACAGATGCCAACACAGCCATTCCTGTGATCTCAGTATAATTGGGCACTGAGAGGACCAAGGACTACAGCCACTGAAGTCCAACTCTCCATCTTGCCCTGACAACGCACGCGACAGGATTGAGGGAAGGATACAGGAGTAGAGGACAGACATATGAGAAGTATAAGGGACAACCCTGGCCTCTGCCCTGAGAGAAACTTTTTAGGAGAGCAAAAGGCACCTAATATCATCATGCAGAAGGTGAGTAAAATATAAGACAGGAAGGAGATGTTAAAAGAGTGAACAAAAAGGATTGTGTGAGATATTACAAAAATTGGGAGGGAGGATGTGATAAAACAGGCAAGCCCTGAAGAAGAAGACAGAAGGATAATCTGACAAGTCTTCCATTAGTGCCCGGCGTAATCTTTATCTGAAGGGTTGTACAGTTCTCTGTTAATTCAACATGACAGCCCTGTTCACTCGTGTCTTTGATTGCTCCCTCTCATCCTCTTGTTGCTACGCAGCTGCAGATCAAGGATGCCCATGTCCTTGGCGATTTCAGAGCCCTGTTCTTCTATAAGCAGCCTGATGCACACTTGGAGACTGCACACAGTCACAGATGACCAGGTCAGCGTAGGCAGACAAGGAGAGGTAGGTGCACAAACTGTTAAAATACACTTTCTCATCAAGCTGAAGTAAGTAGTCTCAATGCTTCCTCCTGCTACTATTTCATATATTGTCTCTTATGTAAACTAAAAAAAAGACTTTCTTTAAGTGTTTGAAGGAGCAATGGCAAGAAAGATCCATCTCAATGTTTAATACATGAGGACAAAACTTATGAGTGTTTTAGTGTCCCCTTTTCTATCACAGTGATCTAGAAATTAATTCTAGGACTTGAGCCCCTCCTCTATGAGGGAAAAAAGAGGAATGAGGATGAAGTGGATGACAGGAAGCAATGATTACATGAAACAGAAAAGCAAGCCTTGTGTGCACTTCAGCTGTAAAGAAGGCATGGAGGGAGGGCATAGTGTCAGATTTATATTACACAACGTTTTCAGGGATTAATTACTAAATAATTATCTAAAGGGTTCATTACATGTCACACTATTGACCAAGGAAGATATGCATTTGATTTATTTGACAGGGACAATGCACAGCTCCTTAGCACCAGAGTAAGCTATAAGCTCATTTTCATTTGTAGTACCAGGGCAGGAAACAGAGGATAACAACTCTGTCAGAAGGGAAACATAACACTGGAGTATAAAAATGCTAACACAATAGTAAAGGACAACAATCAAATTTCACAGTGTAAAAACCTTACCCGCTACAACAACAAAACAAAAAAACAGAACACAAAAACATCACTTTGACAACAAGAACCACAACATGAAGACACCACAACAATAGTAGCAACAATAAAATCACAACATTAAGACAGCACTACAACAAGACTTCACAACATTAAGGTTAGCTTTTTGGATTTATGCTTGATGGGAACATAATTAGGTTGATTTCAGGCATGATTTCATCTTTAATTTAACACCAGCAAAGCTGTTACATTCTCTGATCTCACTAGGTATCGAGTTTTAATACTTTGTGGCTCTAACAGAGCAGATCAGATTTGGACTGCTAAGTCCTCTGCTCCTCTGCTATCAACTAGTGTCTGTCTCCTCTACACTTAAATTAGCCAAGGTTCAATTACCATAGAACAGATGAGAAGCTGAATAGGATGACTGCTGTGGCAACTGGTTTAAATCCTGGAAAGACAACATCTAAGCCAGGTTTCTAAAGGTGGATGTGCAGTGTTGTCAGCATTTGGATATGTAGATGCCACATCACATAATATACTGTTTCCTGCATTTTTAACCAACATCATATCACCCCTGTACTGCCATCTGTACTGTTGTCTCTCCACTGACTGCCTGTCATTTTTAGAATCCATTTTAATATTTTTTTATTTTTAAATCTCTTTATTATAATCATATTTATCTGATATGCTGATTTTGCAACCTCAAGTCACAGTCCTTAGGTCCACTGCCCAGTTGCTTTTAGATTGTCCCAGATCCAGACTGAAAACCAGAGGGGGCAGAGCTTTTTCAGTGGCAGGTCCTAAGCTCTGGAACTCTCTTCCTCTATTCAGAGCTTTAAACCACTTTTAAAAATTCATCTTTTTGCACTGGCATTTAACATAAGCTGAGCGGTGACATTTTATTATTGTTATTGTTTTGAGTAAAGTTTTTATCGGTTGTCTGTATATGGCAAATTTGGTTTTAAAAGTTTTTTTCCAGTTATTTATTATGCTTTTATCTTATGTTGTTTTCTATATTTGTACAGCACTTTGGGCCAGTAGTGACCGTTTGTAAATGTGCTATATAAATAAAGTTTGACCTTGACCTTTGACCTTGAACTGTTCCATTATAAATATCACAAATAGGTCAAATACATGATATGCTAAATATAGCATGTGAAAAGTCTTTTGGATTCAGCTTTACATGAAAAATAAAACTAATCACATTGCTTTTCTAGTCAGGAGTAAAAAAGTATTGGAAGAGTACCATCTCACCTCATGGGACTTGGAGGTCTGAGCCACAAATCCTCCCCCATGGAAGTGGATCAGGAGACAGGGAGATGAGGGGAGGCGCTTGGTCTTTAGCCCCAGCGACAAAGAGATGGCGCCCCCCTCAGCGCGGGCAAGAGACAGCAGAGCTTCGCTGTCCTGGACAGAGTGAGAGAGAGGTGGAGTAAAAGTAACAAATGAATGAAAGAAGAAATAAATAAAATCACATACAACTAATCCAGAACATCACATGGTAACAGTTGCTGATGCTTGCATCACTCTCACAACTGACCACAGACTGTATACTGCACTCATTGGTGATATATTTTATTGGTTAGCAACAGTTCTCCTGTGAGAGAACCTATTACTTGCTGTTCTGCAGCAGCTTGCCGCCAGCCTCTTTGGGCCTGCATCAACGCACACTCATTCCTGTTCAATAACAAAACAAGACGGGAGGGTAGCTTTGGCTGAGATGGAGGGTTTCCGCAGATGCAGGCTTGTATTTTGTGACATTAAAAAAGTCATTGTTGTTCTGTTGGAGCATGATCAATGACTAAAAGTGTTTGTTGATAGCATGTATGGTTAAGTACTAGGTAACAAAAAAGGAGCAGTGCAAGAGAGGGAGTCTCCCAAGAGAATTAGGTAGGAAACCACAGTAGAAAAAAATCAAAGTGATACCTATGACTTGATGAGAATAATAATGTAGAATAATAGAGAGAGACATAATGAAGGGGTTAAGTCCATGAGGATGAGATAGAGCTGTCATTTACTCCAGCTAAGAGGAATACCAGATATGTTATTACACACAGTTAGAATATTTTAAGAATTTGTATGACTGGAATATGCAGTCTGGTTTAAAAAGTGCAAGTGAAGGAAAAGTGTCATAAACTAGGTCACACAACTAACACTTAATACTTTTCTTGCATAAAATTTAACATAATGAAGCCGTTTTTATTGCAATTCTCAATGCACCACCACAGTGTTAACATAATAATGATTTAAATACCTGTCCTTCACGTAAGTCATAGGAAATGAGCCTCATCTGAACTGGAGCGGTGCCGATGTGAGCTGATGGTGGAGCTATAGTTACAGATGCTCTGTGGTTGGACGCCAGAGGAAGGTCAAAGGGCACGGCAGGCACAGAAAGAGTCCGGTTCACCTTAACTTGAGTGGATGTCATACTGGCAAGACTCTTGAGGAAGAAAAATGATGGAGAAAAAATGAGAAATAAATTGAGACAGAAAGTCAGAGAGAAAGAGAAGAGTGCAAGTTACAGAGCGAGTCAGATCACTGGAGAGAAAGAAAAACAGGATGAATAAATCATGAACCCCATTGAATAAATTGAATTCCACTCTATTACTACTTTAGGGCTATAGGCCAAAATGCATAAATCATAAAAAGGTACTTTTACCAGAGAAAACTAAAATATTCCTGTTTCAGTTTTAAAATTGAAAACAGTGCAGCACACTTGTCTGTGTGCATGGGTTAGTGGTGATAACATGAGTAGATTACAGATATCTTAGGAAGGTGTTGGGTTGTGTGTGTGAGAAGAAGCATTATCAGTCTACTCACCGACAGGACTTCAGTCTCAGTGATGTTCCAGAAAGACTTCCAGAAATGGACGTCCAGGTTCTGGGTAATGCGTTCAAATTCTGCCCCTCTCAACTCTGGGTCAATGGCGTACTTCCCTGAGGTAAAGAAAGAGCTGGCTGCTACACCTGGTGAGAGGCGTAAAAATGAAATAATGAGGAGGGTATGTTATTGGGTGGAAGACACCAAAGAGAGAGTAATACAAGAAAGGAAACTGGATTCAACAGAGGAACGTGTATGGTTGAAGAGGGAGTGTGAATGGAAACGAAAATTGATGGCAGACAAATGAGAAAAGCTAAGACTAATGGGGATGAAAACAGTGAGAGACAAACAGTAGAAAGGAGGGCAGGAAACAATAACATTTAAAAAAAACTTGCTGATAATGCAAAAAAAGGAAGGTGAATGGATGGAAGGAAAGGCCAAGAATGAAATAGAGTGCTAAACACGCCAAACCTCAGAGATAAGGCCCTAATTGAGAGCGGTCGTCAAACTCAACTGAGTGAATTGGCTTTGACGTTCTCACAGCACTTTAATCATCTTACTGCAACATGGATGTTTCAGGTCCACTGTTCTAGTGCTACTGTTGAAACCGAATCATTTCATGGTATTGCCATCAAATTCTACCCTGCCATTAATGCTCTGCAAGAAATCAAGGATGGGCAGTAAAGAAAGGGAGGGAATTCCACTCTTAGACAGCAGCAATTTCTTCATATATGCCTATAGCATGTGGTCACTATAGAGGACTTTGACAAAGGGGTGAGGTTTCAGTCCACTCACCATATTGTGCAACACCTCCTGCCTCCACTATGGTGCAGCACAAAGCAGAAGAAACCACAAAAATATTCTTCTTTTAAATGTTAAATATTAACTTGTGGGCATGCTGAATAATGTGTATATGATGGTGCATGTTCTTCTATTCCTGCCTCTGTACATAACTGGATGCATGTTCAAAACATTTTGAAATATAGAAGAAGCACACCAGCTAGCCCTTGAGATTCCAAAGGATGAAAGAGCATCTACAATCCAAGCACACAACATCAAAAGGTACACTGTCAGGGGCCAAGGAGCAATGTAGAAGAGGCGGCGTGTGGATGAGTACGATCTATGAATGAGAATTAAGCGATTGGATGATGAGACGGTACAGCTGTAGACAAGATGATGCTGACCTATTCCTGACTGATGGCGCTTGTAGTTTTCTCCAAAGGCCACAAGGCCAATAGCAATGGTCTGGAGACAGGGCCGAATGCCTGGACTGAACTGGAGGGATGGACAAAAATAGAGACAGGCTTTAAATTATTTTCCATGGTGCATTTAGAAACACAAGAAATGGACTACAATTACAAAAAATGCTGTCATTTGACAAGAGAAAGTGAAACATAAATGATGAGATATCAGAATATCAGCGTCTGAACATTATAAATTATTCTTTGTTAAAACAGAATACCATTTTGATTGACAGGCTATGGTAGACTTGTGTAGGGAGTTTTACTCTGTACACGAAAACATATTATTATAACAAACACCTTTTTTTTGTTTTTAATTTAGGAGCTACAGAACCTAATGTGGGTGGCGATGGCGCAGTGATTGGACAAATGCTTTTGGTGTGATCTGGGTTCAATTCTCCCTGCTATACACCAACCAGTGCGTCCCTGAGCAAGACATTTAACCCATAGTTGTTCCAGAGGCATGCAACCTCTGACATGTATGGCAAAAAGTTGCTTTGGATAAAATTACATGTAATGTAATATGGACATTAACATAAGAGTAAAAGTAATTTTACCAGAACCATAGATTTAGGTACGTCCAGTTGCTTGTGTGTACAGTATGTGTCAAGTGATAAATGGTGAGTTTGAGGTTGCTTTCCATTGCATTCTCTGTATTGTTGTGAGATTCTATTGTTGTTCTTTATGCACATTACGGTTTTTAAATTACCTGCCTTTCTTTTCTTGGCCTACTTTTGGTTCACCTAAAAACCCAGTTTTGGATCATCAAGCATGAGGCACTGCTACTTCTAAGCTTCCCCATTCTTCACAATTCCCACTACCTATCCCCGTGTCATGCAGCTCCTCTCACCTGAAAGCCAAGGCAACGGCCATAGAAGCACCCCTTGTGCATGGATGAGTATTCACGGACAAAGCTCTCACTGAGGCCACTTTCATCCTGGAAAAAAAGGTTGCCATGGCTGTTGTCATGTAGCATGCGTTGAGCCAGGTAGAGCAGGGCGCGCAGCTGGCACAGAGCGTTGCAGTAGGCCTCCATCTCACCTGCATTGTGTGCTACTCGAAAAAAGATGCTGCGTCGGTTGGCGGTGATGTAGTGTCCCTTTTGGATGATGTGGAGGAGGCAGCAGCGCACTACCTACAAAATAAAGAAGAATGTGTGAATAAAATTTTGTGAAAAATCAGCATAGCAAGTTAATTTAGGTTGAAATACAAGCACATTATGTTAATTATTTATTGGTCAATAAAAGGACATAATTGTTACAAAATGACATGTAACGATATGTATTCTTGAGATAATAAATGAATGGACTTTAGGTTGTCATTTCGTGTCTTAAAAATGGATCCATAGCATTTTCACTTATTACAAAGCAAATCATTGTTTTTAAATTGTGCAATCATTAAAGACCCATGTCTTCTGGGTCTGCTTAAACTGTAATTAAGATTAGGTTGTTGAGTTTCAAAGGAAGGAAAAAAACAAAACAATATACGATAGCATGCGTGAAAGCGAGCATGTGAAAAGCTTGCTGCTTCACAAGGGTCTTACAGATTAGTCTGAGTAGCACTGTGGGAATGAAAAGGATTATGAATGTGGAAATGGAAAGGCACCAAAACAAAGCAGCATTCATTTGCTGCTATGCTAGACTCATTCAGTTGTGGTAGGTTGCAGCCACTAAAGGTAATGATGTTTCCTCAATAACTGTAGACAAGTACAGTGGGTACAGTAGGGGAAGATCTTCTGCCGTTGGAGGAATTTATCTAACCTGATTTGCAACATAAAATCAATCTGTAAAACAAATGGACTGACCTTGAAACAAAGTGATATCAAGGTAAAGAGGGGCTGCTGAGCACTTTCTCCCAATGTGGAGAGAATATTGATAGGAATGTATGAGGTTATTATTTTCAATGCAATCCAATGCCTGACTCGTGCACACAAAACATCCCACAGCTTACCTTGACCAGTGAGCGATAGCCATTGGCAGGTATGTGTGGGTCAAAGTCATAATGATGGTAAACTGCAGCGAAGCCGGAGATAACAGGCTCCAGGCTGCGAGCATGCTCCTTGATCAGCTTCATGGTATCCACCAGCCGCCGTGCCGCATCACTCTGGCTCCCCTTGGCTCCTCCTGAGAAAAAGGTGGCATTCTCTTCGCACACGCTGTACAGGGCCGCAAACACTGCCTTGGTGTCCATCACTAAGAGCAGTAAGATAGAGAAGCAAGACAAAGGTTGAAACCAAAACAGAAATCCGTTGTATGTAGGGATGGTTGCATGTGCATAATGAATAAATAACACCCACTGATCTCGCTATCAATTGTGCCACTTTGCTGATTCTCATTTAAACTTAATTGGTAAAATTAAAGATCTTTTTTTCTGTAGTTATTAAACTTGACTGTCAGCTGGTATCTGGTCCTGCAAGCATGAAAAAACAGCAGCATGATCCCTATTCTGCGCCATACCCACATTTGATATTAGCATGTAGACACTGTGCAAGGTGGGATATCAATGGATATATCCTACATGGTGTCCTCCTACTCCTATTAACTAATCTTGCATAGTCTGGCGAATAGATGCTCATTGATTGAAACGGGTTAAGCAAGCCTTGAAATTAAATGATGTAAAGCCGGGCTAAGCAGCCAAAATCCACAGAGATCTAAGCAGACACGCACGGAAAAGGAGGAGAAGGCAAAGGGCCTTTGCTAACGTCATGCTGCTGGGAAAAAAAAAAAAGATTAGTCATACACTGACAAAAACACATAAACACACTCACATAAGAGTCCCAAAGGGAGGTATACAGCTGACAACACACAGCTGAGTCTGTTTATCAAGTGTGCCCATACCCTTGCCCTAAAGCAGCATAACAAAGATCTAGTGCTATGTCCCAGTTGGATTCCTACTGTTTGAGCTCTTCTGACAAGTCACCTGAGACCTCTGTTTCCACAACACCTAAGCCTGGGAACTAGCTGGTATTTACTGTATAGGGTGACTGGTATGCTGAGAGATGGAGGAAAGAGAAGGAGGACTGGTGGACACAGAATAAAACAAAAAGGATCGGAGACAGCAGTGCTTCTCGAATAGATGTGAAAGTGAGAACTTCAGGGGAGAAGCGGAAAATAGTTTCTTTGTTGTGGATGGGTTTTAACCAATTACCTTGCAGGACTGAAAAATGAGAGAGAGATAATAGTTAACAACTGGTTCAAAACTACTCTTGAAGAAATACTGCTTTGTTAAATCATCCTTTGTTAAACTATGCAAACCTCTTAAACATCCTAAATAACATCAGCCGCGGTGAGAACTGCCCTCGTAAATAACGCAAACGCACACACACACACACACACACACACACACACACACATACACACACACAAACTGTTGCTTTTGTATCTTCAACTGAGGCCAGTACAATAAAGCAATACAGAAAAATAAATAAATAGTTAAAGCAGCACAATGGTTTCTTCATAGATCCCCAAAGCAACATCTTGGTATGTGGAACAGAGATTGCCTGTGCGTGCTAAAAACTGAACATATTCTACAAAAGTGAAATATTGTTTTGAGGGTCACAGAAATAATGGAGCCTTTATCGCACAATTACTCTACAGAATTATTATATAGAAGAGTAATAGGGGAGGCAATTGTTTGGTGGAATTACACCCCCCACCCCCCATTTATCAGCCAGATGACTCCTAGCACACATATTGCATGAAAAATGTCTTCAGTAGTTGCCTGTCTTCTCATTTTTCTGTCTTCTCAGGGGTAACCTACAAGGTAAGATGCCCTTCTATATGGACATTAACCCATATTGGACGCCAATTTTTCACAATTAAAGGTTTAGCCATAGATAAATCAATTATATCACATCACAAAGATTTCTTTCAAAAAACGTCCACTTCAGCATTTAGCACTCTGCTACTGAATTTGATTAGGCTAAATCTGGAAAACATACACCCACCTTTAACCCCATGTTATAGAGTTGGGCCTTTTAACATTAACAGAAACATATGACAATGCAGAAATATGTCGCAATGTGCCACATCCACTTATTTATATTCCCCGTTTCTATTTCTATCACCAGCCAAATTGTTGAAATCATCTGCAAATGACAATGTCCCTTTGAATTTAAGAGGCATTCCTTGGCCCTAGGGTATAGAAACTGACTGAAAGAAATCTTCAAAGTCAGATGAGTGGACTACACAGAGCAGCATTGCAGTAGCCTAGTCCTACCAAACTCTGGTAGTCTGGCCACTCGCCATTGACAAGTGTTAACTTCCTTGA
This sequence comes from Etheostoma cragini, assembly GCF_013103735.1. NCBI lineage: Eukaryota > Metazoa > Chordata > Actinopteri > Perciformes > Percidae > Etheostoma > Etheostoma cragini. The sequence continues at coordinate 20,155,861 of NC_048412.1, read as the reverse complement.
AACTTGTACTTCCTTGTACTGTGTTGAAGCTTAAAACTATTGGATTAGCCCAGAGCCACTTTGGATCTCCCATAACCAATCACTAACATTTAGTTGTGACAGCAGCTTAGCATTGCTAGCGTTCGCCTTAGCCAACTCCTTCAACCAATAACTGAGCAAGCCGGAAAATGTTCCCAAAACCCGTGGGGAGGAGGGCCATAACATCATAGCCACCAACAAAACGCAGCAAAGATTGTTCTTGCACTGGCTTTTAAGGTCTGGATATTCAGGAGCGTTGCCACAACAGACTAAATGGCTTTGCTCGCATCTTTCTCTGTGCATGACTTCAACAGCATCGTTGTCAGCCACTCCCACTGTTTGCTGATTGGCCCAGTAAAAATACCGCAAACCCAGACGTAGTACTGAAGGAAAATTAAAATTGAGCGGAAGTACGTTGGATGGCGGAGCATCACTAGCGCTGCAGTGGTAATGCCAAGTAAGTTTTCACTTGCATTCACTTTGCATTCACTTTGCATAGGATAGTGTAGTGACTGTGGTTTGGGGATTAAGTGTCTGTCAGTGGGGATCCGTGGGGTGTTTTTGATGTGGCCCACTGTAGCTGGGAATAAACTGTTTTTGTGGCTGGTTTTGGTCCTGATTGACCGTAGCCTCTGCCCACTGCCAAAGGAGAGTGGTTAAAAAAAGTTTTGTTTAAAGCTATAGTGCATAGTTTCTGCTACCTCAATGAGGAATTCCAAGTGATGACAACAAAACTGTTGGCGTGACCACATGATACAATGGAGGAGGGGAGGATAGACTTGATGATTGCAGTGTACAAGTGCATCATCATGGTCTTCGGAGGTTGAACTTTTTCAACTTCTGCAGAAGGAACATGAACTGCTATGATTTTTGATGAGAGAGTTGATGTCCTAAAAGATGAGTCACCCGGGGTGATAGGGGAATGTTAGAAGAAGAAAATACGATACTTTACTAAAACTGTAATGGCTGTTTGCAAAACTAACGAAAATAAAATAATCAGGTTATTGTCCTTAGTTGACATTTCTGACCATGTTTCTGTTTTATACAGTCTATGTTATAGACATATAGTTTCCGACAGGGAATGCAGAAATTCCAACGTTCCATGTAAAATTGAACACAACAAAGTCCACTCCGTGCCCCCTGCCTGGCATCATGGCGGTACAGAAAGTTGGAAGAAAATATGTGGACAATGTATGAAAGGGAATTTGAAAAGTAGTAGCATGACGGACACAACCATAGGACAGAGAACACTACATGCCTGCTTTCACCGGTGACCCGATAGCTGCTGGTTAGTAAATACGCAGGAACACCATAAGAAGGAGGAAGCGCTTTAAAGTTTAATTTTCATATACTGCCTTGTAACTTTCTCATATTTTACCACTTTTTTTAATTTTTCTTTTAATTAATACTATTTACATTGTAGATTATCACTGAAGGCATCAAAACTGTGAATGAACACATGTGGAATTATTTATTTAACAAAAAAAGTGTAAAATAACTGAAAACATGTCTTTTATTCTAGTTTCTTCAAAGTAGCCAATCTTTGCTTTTTTATAGCGCTGAAAACCCTTGGTGTTCTCTCAATGAGCTTCATGAGGTAGTCAACTGAAATGGTTTTCACTTCACAGGTGGGCCTTGTCAGGGTTACTTAGTGGAATTTTTTGCCTTATTAGTGGAGTTGGGACCATCAGTTGTGTTGTGCAGAAGTCAGGTTGATACACAGCTGACCTCCCAATTGAACAACTGTTAGAATTCATATTATGGCAAGAACCAATCAGCTAAGTAAAGAGAAACAAGTGGCCATCATTACTTTAAGAAATTACGTTCCGAAAAATTGCGAAAACTTTGAATGTGTCCCCAAGTGAAGTCGCAAAAACCATCAAGCGCTACAACAAAACTGGCTCACATGAGGACCGCCCCAGGAAAGGAAGACCAAGAGTCACCTATACTGCTGAGGATAAGTTCATCTGAGTCACAAGCCTCAGAAATCGCAAATTAACAGCAGCTCAGATTAGAGACCAGATGAATACAACACAGAGTTCTAGTGGCACACACATCTCTAGAACACCTTTTAAGAGGAGACTGCTTGAATCAGGCCTTCATGGTCAAATAGCAGCGAGGAAACCGACAGAGGCAACAAGCAGAAGAGATTTGTTTGGGCCAAGAAACACAAGGAATGGACATTAGACCATTGGAAATCTGGGCTTTGGTCTGATGACTCCCAGTTTTATATCTTTGGTTCCAACCGCCGTATCTTTGTACAACAGAGGAAAGTTGACCGGATGGATTCTACATGCCTGGTTCCCACCGTGAAGCATGGAGGAGGAGGTGTGATGGTGTGGGGGTGCTTTGCTGGTGACACTGTTGGGGATTCTAAATTGAAGGTATAATGAACCAGCATGGCTACCACAGCATCCTGCAGTGGCATGCCATCCCATCCGATTTGCATTTAGTTGGACCATCCTTTATTTTTTACCGGACAATGACCCCAAACACACCTCCAGACTGTGTAAGGGCTGTTTGACCAAGGAGAGTGATGGAGTGCTGCGCCTCCAAATTTACGTATGTGTTCATTCATAGTTTTGATGCCTTCAATGATAATCCACAATATAAATATTCATGAAATAAAGGAAACGCATTGAATGAGGTGTGTCCAAACTTTTGGCCTGTACTGTATATGTATATGTGTGTACACACACACACACACACACACACACACACACACACACACACACAATGTTTGACTTTTTTTTCATTTTTTATTTTTATGTTGGCCCTTACAAATAACCCATATTACAAAAAAAGACAAAAACACTAAAAGTAATAAAACCTAATACTAAATATTTTTTCAAAATAAAAAAATAAACTAGCAAACCTGCTTTAAAACCAAATTAAAACTAAACTGAATTTGAAAATAAAAAGTAAAAAATAAATAAAAATAAAAATAATGAAAAGTGCAAAAGTATAACCTTGATTCAGTGAGGGTGGTGTTGTCCGTAAATTTCAGGAGAACTTTGGGAAATTTCTGCACAGCTTTGTTAAGCAGCTTGGGGCCTTATTTCACACTAATTAAACCATGTGAAAGAAGCACACCAAGATAAACTCATCTCATGACTTTAAGGAGAACTCCACACTAATACACAATTTACATTGTGCTAGTTATCTTAAATTACAATCTAGAAATATAGCCAACTCTCTCCCTAACATGCCTCTGAACATCAGTACTTTAATTTGTGATCTCTGGTGAAACTTCCCGAGTTTGATTCTTTTGACAGACAATTAACATTTACACCATGGGCTGGGTTCAGAGAATGTTTTTATCCAAATGACTTCTACTGTGATTTAGATCTTACAGCTGTAAATGAGTAAATAACCCCCTATCCTAGATAAATCCTAATTGGTTCTGTCACTACATTCGACACTAGTAGTTCCCTTAATCACTGTCTCTGAAAGAGCTTTGGGGCACTTCTCTACATAAAAACATCCCTATAGTATGTTCATTTTAGAGAGGCGTCCAAGCAAAACAGAGCTGTACAGGAATAAGAAAATGTGAATTACATGTAAGGGTGAATGTTATATTTACTCAAGTCTCAAATACTACAGAGTTGTAGCAGGATAGATGGCTCGAGGAGGCAGAAAACATTAGTAAATTGGATTTTCTTTGGCCAATATATTATGCAAACATCAATCCTACAAATCCATCATGAAGATCAATGAGGAAGTCTACAGTACTTGCATAGACAGATAGAGATAAATATTTATTGATCCCAAAAAATGGGAAATTATAGTTACAGCAGCAAAATGTCAGTCACACAGCACAGAACATCTATATACTATATCTATAAATAAAATACTAGGATTCAATATACATGAAATAATAGGATACAATATACATACATACAGACATACAATATACATGAAAAAATAGGATAACATACAAGAACAAATATTTAAAATATATACAAGTTGGGAATACAAAATGTGGAACTGCTTAACTAGTAATGATAAATATGTAGATAAAAACTGTGGTGTCTCAGAGTCTTATCTAGCACCCAGTGATGAGGTGTTAAAAAGTTGTATTGCTTGTGGTAGGATTGATTTCTTGTAGCGTCTTATATCATGCCAAAACAATTCAGCAGATAAGGACAAACACATAATCCTGGGATTGTTGCTCCATCTCAGATATTGGTCAAGAACTAGTGGATTACGAACTACTTGGAAATGTTTTGAAGCGGACAACACAGGAAACAGTTACCTAATGTGCAAAAGCTCAACTCATTATGTCAGCATTCAACTGGAAACACTAAGAGACACACAAAGAATATCTACAAATAAATAGTCATCGGTTTGCATAAACACAAGCAGCAGTGTGGCTTTGGGGAACACAATTACTGTTTTGGTCAAGCAATAAGCCAAATGCCATGCTGCAGGACCAGTTATAGCAGTCAAACCAGTTTGGGCAAGCAGCCAAAATTAAATTACATTGCTTAATTAGAACTGGTGGTACAACTCTCTTAGCTGGGCAAGCCAATAGTCCCTAGGTTGAGTAAGCTAGGTGGAAACTTTATGAACCCCCGGATTAGCATAAACTGTAAACGTGCGTAATGACAATGAAGCCAGTGGACATTACACCCGTGTCCAACTACAGGGAGGATATGATAAGCAAATACAATGCAAATGAACACAGTTAAGCGAAGCAGTGCAATCTAATCAAGTTCAAACATGCCATGGCCCAGTGAAGACCTTTACCTTTGTTTGACAAGGTTAATGCCTCAAACGGAAAAACAATTTAGCTGACACCCACTACAAAAATATGTGACTCACCTGCTTGCAATATCACATCTGCCTTTTGTGCATCAGCAAATGCTCCACATGTCTATCTATGTCTGTACCGAGCAATATGTTTCAGCTTAACCCCTTACTGTGTTACTGACAAAAGTGGTCACCGTAATCCCACTAAAACCATTGAATTGCATGTGGTTTCCTAACTTTAAAGATTGATGATAGTGGCCATTAATAAGTAATGTAAAACAACCTACACCACTGACATTACAGACTCCTGCGGGGCCCACACACAGTGTGAATTAATTGTGTTTATATAGAATTACCCACATGCCGTTTCTGCATACATGGTATGCTAAGGACTAACTATTGAAAAGCTGGAAGAGAAAAAAGTAAAAAGTGTTTACCAGTGTCTGAGTTCAAGGCTCTGTCCTTGTCTTTCTCCTCTCTTCCACGATAGCGTTGAGAGCATGGAAAAAAAAAAAGAATGAAAGAAAGAGAGGAAGAAGATAAAGTTTTCCGACTGCTTTTGTTCTCCCTTTCACAGTCTGTCACTCCCTTGTATTTATGATGTATCTCTTCTTCTGTCAACCTCTGTATGTCAGACTGTCACAACCAATTCTACTCAGAAGCAATGTTTTGTCTCTCCCTTGTCCCTCCCATGCCTCTTTTAAAAAGGGGTAGGCAAGATTCAGACAACTCCGTCCCAGTTAACTTTCTCCTTGTGACAGTGGACTGTTGCCATTGGCTCTTCAGCTTGCAACTCCCTGTGACCTTCAACCTAATTGGCAGATCCCGTACAGAGAGACATTGGCAAAGACAATGACAACTATGAGATCATACAATTGTTTACATGTGGCTTTTTCATTTTAGGTTTCAAGATTAAGTCATTTATATAGCACTTTATAAGCAAACAGTTGTTGCACCTGTTTTACAAAGATGGCCATAGGTCTATATGTGTACACCTTAAACCCTAAAGACATACAGTGGGACTCGAAAGTTTGGCACCCTGCGCAGTTTATAGCATGCACCGCCCCCTTTAGAAAGCTGAGACCTGACAGTGTCATGGATTGTTCTCAATCAGCGTCTGGAAAGACCAGGTGATGTCAATCTTAAGGTTTTAAATGCCCAGACTCATCTGACCTTGCCCCAACAATCAGCACCATGGGTTCTTCTAAGCAGTTGTCTAGAAAACTGAAACTGAAAATAGTTGACGCTCACAACGCAGGAGAAGGCTATAAGAAGATAGCAAAGCATTTTTCAGATGCCAATATCCTCTCTTCAGAATGTAATTAAGACATGGCAGTCATCAGGAACAATGGAAGATATAGCCAGATCTGGAAGACCAAGAAAAATATCAGACAGAACAGCTCACAGGATTGTGAGAAAAGCAAGTCAAAACCCACGTTTGACTGCACAATCCATCCAGAAAGACCTAGCAGACACTGGAGTTGTGGTACACCATTTAACTATAAAGAGATACTTGTATAAATATGGTCTTCATAGGAGGAGTCATCAGAAGAAAACCTCTTCTACGTCCTCCACACAAAAAACAAAATAAAACAAATCTGCGTTTGAAGTTGCAAATTAACATATAGACAAGCCTGATGTATTGTGGAAACAGGTTCTGTGGACCAATGAGGTTGAAATAGAACTTTGTGGCCGGAATGAGCAAAGGTACGTTCGGTACAGAATTTAATGAAAAGAACCTCTGTCCAACTGTTAAGCACAGGGATGGATCAATCATGCTTTTGGGTTATATTGCAGCCAGTGGCACAGGGAACATTTCACGAGGGGAAGGAAAATGGATTCAATAAAATGTCAGCAAATTTTTGACCCTAACTTGATGCAATCTGTGAAAAAGCTGATGTTGAAGAGAGGATGGCTTCTACAAATGAATAATGATCCTAAACACACCTCAAAATTCACGGTGGATTACATCAAGAGGCGTGAATTGAAGGTTTTGCCACTGCCTTCACAATCTCCTGACCTCAACATAATTGAAAATCTATAGATAGACCTTAAAAGAGCAGTGCGTGACAGACAGCCCAGAAATCTCAAAGATCTGGAAGATTCTTGTAAGGACGAATGGGCGAAATACCTCAAACAAGAATTGAAAAACTATTGGCTGGCAACAAGAAGCGCTTCCAAGATGTGATACTTGCCAAAGGGGGCAGCACAAGGTATTAAATCTGCAGGGTGCCCAAACTTTTGCAGACGCCATTTTTTTGTTTTCTTTTATTGTGAAAATGTAAATGATGTAAATAAAATCAAACTTTTTGTGACATATTAAACGAATGTCTAATGTGTCATTTGATGTCTTTTGGAGATTTTTCCATCTTTTCTTGGCTTCGTTATGAACATTAATTTTATACCCGGGGTGCCCAAACATTTGAGCCCCACTGTACATGTGCATAGGTGTGTGTGTGTGTGTGTGTGTGTGTGTGTGTTGCATCTTCAGTGCTTGGTTTCATATTAAAAAAGGTCACAAATCAAATGCAAACAAACAGTAGCAAAATCAATAATTATAAATTAATGTATTCATTAAAAGTGATCATTTTTGCTTTGAAATTTAAAAATACTCTATTATTACTATTAACCAGTGCACACCATGTCTTAAAATTACTTATTTTGCTGTCAAAAATAAAAAAATTTAAACAAAAAAAGGTGAACAAATGACAATAACAAAGAAAAGGAAGAATGTCCTCACAATTATCAAGCTGGCTAACAATGGCAAATTATAGTAAAGTTGACTAATGTGCATTGTTCTTATAAATAAATAGGTTAAATGAAAAACAGCACAGCCTTATTAGACAATCATAAGAAATGAAAACTTGTGACAATCAGCCGTTTGAATAATTAACTTATCATTTCCCATGAATACTATTGTTAACATTATTCCTTTAAACCCACATTGGTTCGAGCCCTGCACATGCAACCAAAATTTAAACCAAAATTAACTTCTTCGTCCACCAGCCAAATGGCTAGTGAATGTTCAAATTTTACCAGCCACTAAATAGATAACCCGTTTTTTTGGGCTTGTGAGTGATGAAAATCTAATAGCCCCATTTGGCTGGTGTATGGTGCTAATTTTGAAGCCTGCAAGCCACCTATAATAATATTTAAGTAGGTCTACTATCTTTTGGTGGCATCTGTGGTAGACTTTTGTGTATTGAATAATGTTTATGTAGCATCTTCAAAACACATTTGTCATTTGTGTATGCAGCAGAAATGTGCTTTATGTGCCAACTGATGAAGAAATATGAATGTTTGGCAATGCATGCAGAACATGGACAACGTGTCCACACCCAAAATAGAGGAATAAGATGTAATTCAGAGAATCTATTCCGGGGGGAAATATGCACTTAGTTTAGACTTCTTGGCTGATATCACAGATGACTGTCCCATAATTCAAAGAACTTGACATGACCCCTCACCCAGTCCATAAAAACAGAGATCCACAAACACATCCAGAACACTGAAACACAAAAACCAAAAAACCTACTTGCTGTTGCTGTTATTGCTTAGGCTATAAAGGCTTATTTCATGGGAAACATTTAGACGTGTCAGAATAGTTCATGCATACATTTAAAAAACATTGTTATTGTTATTTAAGCTCCTGTTATTGTGCATTCTGGCTCACTGTCACGACTTTCAGGAACACTTTACAGAAGGGCACTGTTGTTAATATAAGTAACACTTGTACTTTCCCAACTACAAATCAACACGACTTCTGGTTAAAAGGCCTATAACCTGTAACTTCTGTACAAATACACAAACAACTAGCAATTCTTGTTTGAGAAAAAGTGCTTGTTTGCATTTGTGGCAAGAAATTATAGCCGGAATGGTGCCTTCCTCACAGAAAACTTCAAGCTACTCTAATGGGCTAATTTAATGTTGAGCTACTTCTTAATGTCAGTATGATTAACTACTGATCTTGTCTAGGCCGTAACCAACTAACGGCTCTCTTGATGGTTTTCTCTCATGGTTTCTCTTTATCAAGTCTAAACAGACACATTCAAGATGTGGTACATGTAAAATCTCGATCAATATAAGCGCAAGGATATGAAAACACAGCGACTGATCCATGGAGTGGAACCCACCATCACAATACAGTGTTCTCATCTGTGCAAGTAAAAAAAAAAAAACGTCTCAACAGTTGTCATTTGTTGAGACCAGACAGTGTTAAAAGGTACAAATCAACTGTTTCTTTCTTCTACAAGATATGGTAACTGGTCAGTCTTTTGGACTTGGCCAGATATCTGATACTCTACAAAATGCTATGTCTACAGGAAGCAAGCTTTAAAAATAGCTAACTTTGAGCAGTCCACATGCTATAGGAAGGCTCAACAGCAGGAGCTTTGTAGTGTTGTATTTAGGAGGCTTTAACCCTTCTCCCAGACAGAGCACCTTCAAACACACAAGGCCAAACTGAACAACAGGAAACTAGCAACAATAAGCCTCCACTCCCCCCCCCCATCTACAGGGGATGCATAGGGCTTCCCTTCAGTTGTATAATGCAATGCATTTAAAGCTGCAGTGAATATAACGCAAAAAACACTCAAATTTAAAGTAGAGTAAGACCTGTGCAGGGGCATGAGCAGAACAGCCAATAGGAACACTCTCTGAAATGACCTGTGATTGGCCAAAGTCTCCCGTGACAGTTAGATTTGCTAAAGCCTTAAGCCGCCTACGCATCATAAGCAATTTGCTCTCTGCACACCACTAGGTAGGGCGCAGAGTAAAGCGCAGAAAGCAAAGTGCATCACAGGTATTTGTCATCAAGGGTGGCAGTAGTTAGGGCCAATACCAGTAAAATAACACGTATGGTCCTAATAGCGTATGGTCCTCTCTTCCACTGGTGTCTCCAAAGACATTCCAGACTTCCAGGAATCTTTTCAAAAGCTACTGTGCAAAAACAACAGTGTTTCTAACAGTTGCGTGACCAGAGATTTTACAGACCCCAGGTAAATATTGGAGATGTGTTTGAAAGAAGGAGTAGAGCCGTAGAGCCCAAAAGGACAATGAGTTGGCTAATTTCCTCCTGAACAAGTACAAAAACATTAGCCTCAGGCTAATTTATCACAGCTACAAGAGACAGCCCTTTATGTTATTACAACATTTGTGTACTCACAATAGGGCTGCACAATTAATCAAGCGAAATTTTTTGAATGCGTCATTTCATAGAACGCTCCGGGTTTTTTGCAAAGCCAATCTACCGCTCCGTAAACCACTGTCTGATCATGTGCCAGTCAGAGTTGTTTCCTTCACCGCGGAGTAACGGGAGAAAAATTCCACAAGAGATAGCAGTTGGTTATACGTGCGTCTCAAGGTTCACCAGTAAACGCAATATTTTTGACCGGCCTGTGTTGTTTTTCAAACAACAGCAGTGACCAGTGCTAGTTAGTGTCTGCTCACAAGCTCTAGGGCTGTTTTCGCTGGTAACTCTGCTATCGCGGCCTCTGTGTGTGAAAAACACAGAAGTAGTTATTGAGTGCAACTAACTTCAGTTTGTAGAGTAATAGCGTGTGAGCCGGAGCTGCTGGACTTGCAAGAGATGAGACCCATGGCCAGAATATCATAGTTCATAAAAATGCAGCGCAGTGACGATAGAGAGATTTCATACACACGACGTGTGTTACTTCACTGACCCGCTGTTCGACCCGTGCTGGACCCATTCGTAATGAGTCAGCCGTCTCTCTGTGAGTAGCACTCCCTCTCTCTCCCTAGCTCTTTTAATCAGTTATTGTTGAAAACAAGCGAAGGAGCTTTCTCAAAGATACATTTAAAAATATATATATATATATATATATATATATATATATATATATATATATATATATATATATATATATATATATCCTATGCTATTTATTTCAGATAGCTTATTTTCATTTACATGTGTTGCAGCTGTATGTCTATACACCATACAACTTCAACATAAGAGGAATGTAGCATAATATGGATGTGAAAGCAGTTATAAATAGCGTATGTGACAATAAAAGTCATTTGGTTAAAATCAACAAATAATTGTGATAATAATCGTGATCACAATTTTGATCAAAATAATCGTGAATATCATTTTGGCCATATACGTACAGCCCTAACTCACAATGAATTATTGAGCTAGATTACCCAAATTGTTTACTCGCAAAAACAATTGAGACACTGCCAGTAAAGTGATCCCAACTGGTCCTCGCTAACGCTGCCATGCTAACCCTGCTAACGTTACCGGAAAACCAGCAAAGAGGCTATGGCTGTGCTTTTTCCCTCTTTCCTTTGTGGTGTTATATCTATGTTTTGTGCAAGTTATAGGTTTACAAAGTAAAAAATCCCAAAGTCCACCCCAAAGGCATCAGATTTAAACAGAAAACACTGTTCAGAAAGAGCTCTACTGTAGTCCAGCCTTTACTTCCGTGATGAACGTGCATCATTTTGTAAGACGTTATAATGCTTGCTTAGCTGCTAGCACGGCATGCCCTCATCCTAGTCCTTACCTTGGTACGGCGCATGTGAGATTCCCAATCAGACTGAATAGAATTGAGATGCCTTACTCTGTAGCTAAAACAGAGAGCTCAACACATAGGGTGAAAAGAGGAGCTGCAGCAATGTGCAGTGTAACAACAAATATTGTGTTTTTTGACAATGAAACCATGTAACCCCTATTCTGATATAACCTCTAAATACAATTATGAATCTTAAAATTAGCATAATATGAGCACTTTACATAATTTGAACTCTGAGCGCAGAAATGACGTACCGCAATCCCCATAGAAAATCAGGTCTAGCTACCTTCAGGCTGCCCATTCGTCCACATAAGTTTCCCTGCTCTCATGTCACATAGATAAAGTTAATGACCCTATGAATTCGTTTAATCGATATATGCAAATACTTCCGTGTGACTTTACTACACTAGTGACTTTAGTTGCACTCCAACAGTTTCTCTCGTTTTGTTTTGAGTACCTGTTTGGGTGTGTCCTGTCAGTGTCAGCAGCTGAAACTAGGGGCACAGAACGTAAAAGGTGAATATAAATGCAGTATGGGGACATATAATATTAGTTAAAGGATTCTATAGCGACGACATTACTACCACTGCTACAACTAAACTAACGGTACAGCGCTTATGTAGCTATAAACAGGGGATGCTTGTTAACTGTGGACATGTTGACAGCCTGGCACTTTATTCAGTACCGTTTTTAAATAGTCTACACACAGATTCCATCAATGCTACTGCCGAAACAATTACAGGACTTAAACAGCTGAGAAGCAGCAAGCAGCTATAATCCTAGTTCTTCATTTCGGCTACCCGAGGCCAGCTAATGTGTGGTGCTCACAGTGCTAACGGACGCTAGCGGGAGGTGACGGCAGAGAGCGTCAACACTGGGGGACGTAATGCAGGGAAAAGGGGGCTGTGACGAAGTCGGTACGGTAACTGAAAAACTCACCTACTGGACCTTCTTTGTGTTTTGACAAGCGTCTTCCATTGACAGATTTCTCAAATCTGCTACTCCCACCACTTTTCTTGTTCGACGCCATCTTCACCCACTGTTTACGCACCGCCTCTAACATCTCGCCTACATACCTGCCTGCAACTGTAAGCGCCGAGGCCCCGCCCCCACGTCAAAAGAAAAGCCAGTGAACGACTGTCCCGCAGTCCAGCAGCCAATCACGATGCTCGGAAATCAACAATGATTCACCCCGTCGGCTTTGTTGTTCAACTTTTGAAAGGAAAGTGAGGCCATGGTACATTCAGCAGGGGAATTATTATTGTTTACAATGTATAGAAGAATTTGTAGGATTTTTTTATTCGTTGAGTACTCATAGAAATGTTGGAAAGTAGATACATCGTCACACATCATAAAGCCATTTAGTAAAATACATGAAATTCAGTATAGATTTTTTAATGAACATTAAAAGAAGCCGACAACAAAACAAGCTCACCAATAGGTCCACTCAGAAGCTGCTGCAGCTACAGAGGGCGTGTCCCCTGTTAAAAGGATACTATGCCAAATTTAAACCAGTGTCATCTTTGTGTGGACAGTGTGTTTACATGAACGGTGTTTGACTTCCCTACGTGGAGGAGCAGAGCAATGAAGTTCTGTAGAGATCAGTTGAATGGCCCTGGCCCTAACTGAGTAGCCCCTTGTGAGTTTTGTCAACGGCAATTTAGATATCACACAGTTAAACTTTCAAAATGTACTCAACATCCCCCCTTTCTCTATCTTCCCCTTTCCTTCAGGGTTTCTCCAGTTGAATCTCCTCCTCCTCCTCCTCTTTAATGTTGCCCACATCCTGGTATGGGCCATGTGCCTGGGAGCGTTCAATCTGATCATATGTGGACCAACAATCGTCCAGATTTAGGCCCTGGGGTATGAGGTAAAGGAGATTGAAAAAATTATTGAAACATTTTCAAGGTAAATTGATTAGTACATTCATATCTTTTAGGCTATTTTGCACAAGCCTGCCATGACATGTTTGACTCAGGATGTGACTCATTTACCTGATATATGTTTTCCTCTTCCTTCTTTGCTTTCTTTTTCTCCAGTTCATATAGTCTCTTTGACTGTGAGGGGGAAGCAGACGTTCGTAAAGCTGTGAAATGGTTCAACTTCTCATAGAGGAAAGGCAAGAAAGATTATAAAAAAATATCCATTTGAGAAACATATTGCTGTGGAGTCAACGCACAGCTGTTTTACAGATTGCAAGAACTTCTAGTGGGTTGACATGAATAATAAGCCATTTTAAGACATTTTTGTAAATTGCTGCAACATCAATGCTATGAGTTGGGGCGTTGACAGATCATTGAATGGTAATGTACAGTCAGTCATAATAAAGTGACATCTGACCTTGAAGAGAAGGGTGACAGAAGGCACAAGCACACACAGTAGCAGTAAGACTCCCTCAGCTGTCAGGATCTTGTTTTTGGTGCTTTCACTGAGGTTTATGGTTTTCTCCATTGGTTCTAGACATACAGACAGGGTTCAGAGGTGAAAGAAGTGTTGGCATGTTTTTTTGTGAGAGTGCCCACTTAAAAGAAGCTGAGGTCAAAGTAATGAGGGTAAAAATTTTTACTCAACAGAATTTATTGTGATCAATTTAGTATGAAATCTATCGCTGTGTTATATAACTGTTATATACGTGTGTGTGTGTGTGTGTGTGTGTATAAATAACACAGTCCAGTCTGATATAGGCCTATATATGTAATAAAGCAATAAACAATTGATTCTTTTGTTCTCATGAACTAATGTGCATAATCCCCAGAGATTAGTGGTTGTTTTACATTTCCGCATCTGCCATCTGTCTAATGAGATTATGATGCAAAATAGCATTTCAGTGTGACAAAAGCTATTAGCTTGACTGCAACTTGATCCAATCTTGGTGCTATTTAAAGTAATACTTGTAATGAGACCATCCTGATGATGTATAGATTAACCAAACTGCGATATGCCAGGATGCTGCCACTCACACAGCTCTTAGATAGACTTCCGTTAACAGGATTTATGGTTTATGAGGTGTTAGCCATGCTTAGAGCTCGCCTGACTCCTTCTCAGTCAATCACACACATGAATACTCACTGTAGACTTGCAGGTAGGTGCCATGTGAGAGGAGAACGCCGCTGCTGCCGTTCAGCCAACACTGGTACAGTCCAGAGTCCCTCAGCTGGACTCGGTCGAAGGTCAAGATGCCACAGGATTTGTCTATTTTGCCGTCTTTAGCCACAGTGTGTGAAAACTGCACAGCATGTGGATCCAGGGTTTTGTTCGGAGCCCGTTTGATCCAATTGGATGTCACTGACGTCCCAATGGTACTGTAGCAGCACTCCAAGACAGCTCTCTGGAAGACCTGTATCCTCAAAAAGGGCCTGTCCGGCTCTAAAGTCACCTCATTCTGAGCAATAACCACTGTGGAGGAAGCAGCACTTCTGTTGTTTTGTGCATTTGTTAAACACTCAAATTTTTTTTTCAACATTTGTCAAATCATGTATTTTGATTGCATCTATCATACTAGCATGACCTGTATTAACAATAGACATAATAAGGTCTTAAAAGTTGAATGACAAAAATAAAATTTAAATTTACAGCAACAAATAACCAAAACTAACACAGCAACTGGATAGCACAGCCATCTGTTTTGACAGGAGATGTGGTTCATTGAAGCAGAACGCAAAAAAGCTAAATGTGAAAAAAGTTATAGAGTACATAAATATAGGCTACTTACAGTAAACTAGCTTTAATACATAAGCATGCCTATTTTCCACAAAACACAAAAGATAATTGCATCTACACATATGTAAACTATTAAGTATTTCAATCATTATTGTGTATTAAAATAAATGGATCTGACTCACCAACAACGCTGCAGAGGAGAATGTTTGTGACTGTCCCCATTGCGTTAAAAATGTTTGGTCCAGAGATTAAAAAATGTTCTGAAATAACGCAGATCAGTCTTTATGCAACACTGATCCCAGTCTTCACTGCTATTATACTAACGCACTAGTGTCTTGTTTTTCTCAGTCAGGATGTATGCTTGAATGAATTTGGACTGTCCCACATTTGCATAAAAGCTATATCTGCATGCATTTAGAAAATGGATTATTGGTTAATTTCTTCAAAAAGAATACTTTG
This sequence comes from Etheostoma cragini, assembly GCF_013103735.1. Lineage (NCBI taxonomy): Eukaryota > Metazoa > Chordata > Actinopteri > Perciformes > Percidae > Etheostoma > Etheostoma cragini. The sequence continues at coordinate 20,140,436 of NC_048412.1, read as the reverse complement.
ACAAAGGCCTACAATTCCCCTACATACATACATACACTGTATATTTTAAACGGAATATACAGATACAAGATATGGTTTATGAAGTCAACATGATCCTCATAAAATCTATATCTAAATATCAGAAACAAAACTAACATTGAACCCCAAATTTATTCTGCATTTATTCTAACTAAGATTTTTGCTCATGACTATATAAAATGACAAAACAGGAATTTATTTCCCCAATTTATTAAAAAAAGTAAGAATTAAAAAAAAAAAAAAGTACCACAAATGTCTTCCCAAGTATACATCATTAAAGAGCCTCTTACACAATAAAATCAAAACCCAAATACACAGTATAGTTCTTGCATATTCATTCTTTATAGATAGACATGATGGCAGATGCCTGTATCACAAGAAGCAGTGTGTTTTATATACAGGGCACTGGCTGAGTTGCTGGAGGGCTCAACACCTATTGCTGTAATTGAAAAAACACAATCCTGGGATGATCTCTTAATCGTTAGTCATTTGTCATCGTCTCTCACTCTGAGGTCAATTTTACAGTCCTCTATGATAGACAGCGCAAACAAAACAGTGATTGTGTTTGTAGATTTAAGACCACTTTAAGAAGAAAACTACTTGATCGTCGGAACAAGGCACCACTCTATAAATACATTTTCTATTCATCTAGGTGTTTGTATATTAAATGCATGAAGAAAAGCATGAGGAGGAGGGAGAGCTAGAAGTGCCTGTAGCAGTCGTTCAGCCAGTCAGTGAAGGTATCGCTATAAGCTGGTGTTAATTGGGTTTCAAACCTGCTGACCACGGCAGTTTGACAGTTGAAAAAATCCCTTGTTGAGATGATCTGTTTAAATGTATCCCAGCATTAAGCAGGATAGCCACAGTGCAGAGCGGGTTTGCGCTTTAACATGCACACCAAAAACATACGTTGTGGTTACAATATTTGCATATTTGTTCAATTCATTCATGCATAGACAAGTTACAGACAAGTCCCGTCTCTCTCACCGTTATGACCAAATGCACTGTACATAATTACAAAAGCTTGTTTGAAAAACAGTAACAAAACCTCCCCTGACCCGTTTAAGTAAATCAAATGAAATAAACAATATTGTAAAACTGTGCGGTAGAAAAAGGTGATCATGCTATCACAAGTGAGGGTATTTTCAAGAGGTGTATTTAGCTAATAAGCTCAACAATCAAAATGTGGGGGGCTAATTTATGCTTTCTCTATGAAAAAAAACAACAACAAAAACTTCAAGCTAACATCTATGTACATTTTACATAAGGAAAACATGGGGAGAGATGGTATTAATGTTCAAACACAAACTTACAGCATGTTGTGACTAATGGCAACATTTGCACATGATCACACTTAAGTTCAGAGGGCCAAAGGGGCCTTTGTTGTTGTGGCAACAACAGCAAGAATGCATATCAGAAGTGATCATGATCACAGTGCTGGTAAGAGTGACGCTGGATTGAGACTGCAGTTTTCCTTTCATAAAAGCTTCAATTTTTTTTCTTTTTTTTACTGCTGGAGCAGGTCCCATGTGTTCAATAACAGTCCACTATCCAGGTCAGAACAGTACAGCTTTTGGAAGTTACACTGGCTTTTACTCACACTAACTGACCCAAACAGACCTTTTTTTTTGTGGACAAAAGTCAAAAGTGTATGCCATAAATCTTAGATTGTTTTTTGGTTTGGTCATAAGGCTAGGGCAGTCTAACATTCTTCAGCTTGGTATCTACGTATTTTTCTATGACCACCAATACTTCCTTCTTGCTTCTAAAATTGCTTCACTAGTGTTGCAACATGTTGGAGTTCGGGCAGAGGGAAAGCAGCTGCAGGCTGAGCAACTGAGCGATCACTCCGGCATCAACATTACCTTACTGTTAGAGATGCCTTTTGCTGCACAGGTGAAGCAAGTCATTAAGAGAATTAAACTCATCTGAGGATCTAACGGTGCTTTGTTATGTTTTTGGTCCTGTGTCCACGGCCACAGTTCTGCCACTACTAGAAATTATATCATCATAATTATAATTACAATTAACTGCTGAATAAAATACACAGACACAAGCTCAGTTTTGATACAAATATTGCTATCAGAGAACAATAGAACCCTTTGCTAATAACTTGTGAGTCTAACGTCATATAATACAATTTATAACCCTGTCTTAAGTCTGTGTTTTGGATCAGGAGCTCTGAATCTGGGGGAAAGGTGACACTATAGAAATGAGGCTGACACTGAACGACCTTTGTGAACACTGCTGTAGCACTGGGCCTTCAGTGTTTGTAGCTGTATATGGGTGTGTGTTTTTCTCTGGCACAGTGTGAGCACATCCTAATCTCCTGTTTTCTACACATCGTCTAATGACCATCTGGTTCAAGCGAGCTTCAAATTAACCAAAGCGACCTCCAAACTCACTCCCCATCCCTACTCCTTTCTTCACTCTCTACCTTGATCTTCATTACACATTCTAGATTTGCCTTCCAATGTATTTTTCTTTTCTCAAACACATTGCTCATCTACACATATTGTTTTTGGCCCAGTGCTGTAAAACTTTCACTCAGGCAATGCAACTCACTGACCCAACAACAAATAGCACTCAGAGGAATAAATAAAAGCGGTAAATGCAAATAAGGCTCCATTATTAACAGCATGATTATCTATAGTGCCACTATTTATAAATGTTTCTATGTGAAGTTATAACAGTAAGAACTTGCCAAACAAGTACATCCTTAATTAAAAACTTTGTAACACACATACACACACTTCCTTGCATTCAATCTTTTCAATAATCAGGGCTTGTACATGAAGCCACACTGTTTAAAAACTGTACTGAATAGAGAGTAAATACATTTTACAATAACAATGATGGTTAAACTTGGTTTGATAAAAAGTGCATCTCTGTGGTACTTTGGCATAGACTAGAAACAACACTATATATCAGCAGTAGTATTTCAATACATCTTCAAACGCTACATTGCCCCCTTTAGGCTTCCACGTGCTTATAGCCCACCTGGTGGGAAAACATTGGATTTTTCCTTTACTGCACTTCTGCTATTGGCCATTATGTACATTATTTTCTTGCGTGCATGTTTCTGGTGTGCATATGTGTGTTACAGCAGATTGCAATCACGGCATTTTGTAAGGCAGCATCTCTCTCACAGCAAATTATTGCTTCATTTTTTTTGGCACATCTGAAAAAACAACCTCCCACTCAAAAGTAGGATGTCCTGTTGTTTTCTTTTTTTCTTTGTATACCTCTCTACCAAGCATGCACGCAAACAGACACACATACACATGTACACAGCCTCTCATGTTCCGTTGCTGAACCACTGCACTGTGCGTAAAGCCCCCTAATGCAGCAAAGGGTCCAGGCAGGTTTAGGAATTTCCAGGGAAGCCTCTTAAAGTCACTCTTGCATTCCAAAAACCTGCACCAGTAAAAATCTAAACAGAAGAAAAGACATAACAAGTTAATGAGCTTGATGATTAGCATTGTTTTAACTCGGGACGGGATAGGCACTTTTCAAAATCCTATTTTTAATGATATTCTTTTAAAAAGATGCTAATAGACACCGTCAAGTCTAGTAAACATGACTTTAAAGCAGGGGTCTTCAACGTTTTCCAGGCCAAGGACCCCCAAACTGATGGCGAGATGGAGCGGGGACCCCCTAAT
>NC_048412.1:20106123-20136656 GCF_013103735.1 Etheostoma cragini | reverse complement strand
CTGTTTACTACAGTGTGTTGAATTCATGTTAATGTGTATTTAAAGACATTTCAATTAGTGGAAAAAAATTGCAGGGGGTGGGGGGGGACGGGGGAATATAAAAAAAAGTCTAATCAACCAAAACTTTCGCGACCCCCATGCAGTACCTCCGCAGACCCCCTAGGGGTCGCGGACCCCCTGTTGAAGACCCCTGCTTTAAAGGGTAACTCTCGACAAAATGCAATCTAGGGTGTTTTTGTGAATGGACCCCCAATCAAACCTTCGTTTAAATGTATAATTAGGACAAAACCGCAACTTTTAACATTTACCGTATTCTCATTTTTGGTCAAATTGCCTTATTAAACAACTCACTTTAGCAGTTGTTGTTTACGCTATCCGCCATCTTGACAGTCAAAAAGTGTCGATCTCTGAATGCAACGTAACCGGGAGGAGAGTAAAGATGCAACGCTACTAAAGCTTAGTTTCATATAAATGCATGAATAATTTTTTGTTTTTTCATTAGTGAAAAACAACATTGACTTAGTAGTTGAAAAAGGAGCCTCATCTAAGAATGACATTTCTTCCTATGGAGTCCGTTCATCGTCATTTGGGGATCGACACTTCTTGAATGACAAATATGGCAGCGACTGGAAAAACAAACAGCTAAAGGGAGTTGTTCAAAAGTGGCGATTCCGTCCTAAATATGCGTTTAAACGAAAGTTTGACTCTGGTCCATTCTGAAAAACACCCTAGGTTAAAATTTGGCGAGCGTTAAGCTTTAAGTAAGTTCAGCTCATTAATATTACAGAAGTGTACTGTACATAGCATTACATATATTATTTATGTTTTGTATTTTAATTCTAATACATTTTATTTGTTCTATTTGTATTCCATTTCATTCTCTAGTGGTCCAGATTTGATCTAATATAAACTTGATTTTCCGATGTAAATCACGCTGCAACTCCGTTTTGAAAAGAGCTTAGAATAAAGTTTATTGTTATGCCATCATAGTTTGGCAGCAGGTTTGAATCCAACCTTCTGCCCTTTGCTGCGTGTCATCCCCCATCTCTCTCCCCCTTTCCTATCTATTCACTGTCACTATATAATGAAGAGAAAAGCCCCAAAAATAATCTTAAAAAAATAATTAAGGAAATGCTGCAGGAAATGGCACACAATCACTGCACATTGTTGTTGAAACGTATCTGGTGTCTCTTCACTTCATAAAACCTATCCTATGCCCTTGATAATACTGGTTCATACTTAATCTAATACTTCTATTTAAATTATTCTTGAGCGTCATATTAAATATATATAATATACTTTAAACAGTTCAGCGTTCTCACCTAGTGGCCAGCAGGTGGCATGATGGTGTCTCACTAGAAGTTACCCCCCTCCAGTGAAAACTTGGAAAGGGCCTCCTGCAGCTTGTGGTGCTCCTCTTCTACAGTCTGCCACACACAAAATCAATATCACCGTAGGAACTGAGGACAGACACGCAGACTCCCACCCACCCACCCACCCCCCTCCTCCTCCTCCTCCTCCTCCTCCTCCTCCTCCTCCTCCTCCTAACATCCTCTTCGTCTCCCTCGCTGCTTCTCTGACACATCCCATTGCAAGCACTGGGCATAATAGCCATTTTCAGAGAAGTCCAATTTCACAAAGCAATTTTCAGCCAAGCAATAACAGCAGTGGTTAAATGGTTTTCTGTTCTCTAGTTTCTCTTTTGTGCCATTTTGGCCCCATTTGTCCAAAGTATACCACAGCTCACTCCTTACTTAAGTTATCCTCAGTGAAATCCTAGACGTCCAACGGCGTGTCTCTTTCCAGTCGGCTCCCACCTTTTGTTACGTCTCTGATCTTTATTTGCCCCTGTCATACTACCTGCTTGTTGCTTAACTCTATATTCTCATCTCTTTCTCTCTCTCTCTCTCTCTCTCTCAGTTCACCTCCCCTCACCTTTAGTCTCTTTAGTTGTTCCTCCAGACTGCGGAGCCTCCTGCACACTTCCTCCATCCTCTCCTGGGACAACACCAGGGGCGCACTGATGCTCCTCTCCTCCTCCCCCTTCGTCCCCACACCTTCTTTTTCACAAGAGTTATTGCTCTCCTCCTCTGCTCCCCCGTCTGTGGCCTGGCTTTCTTCTGTGGAGGAAGAGACTCAACTTAGATGGTTCATCACTCAGTTTTGTTTTGAATTGCTGTACATTCTGACCAGTAAAACTGATATTTAACACTAGTAAAACCTTGGATTGTGAAGTTTCCCGGTCAGAGTGTTATGTCCTTTTATTGTGAGAAAAAATGTAAAGCCAAAACAATATTAGAACGCTTAACACAGCTAAGAAGCTATACAACCAAAACGGAACATGATGTTTAAAGTAAGTGAGGAGGATTGATGAGACGATTGATACTAGTCTTTTCTAGTCAGCTTATAGACATGAGTATCTGTAAGCTGAATATGAAGCTAAAGCCAGCAAGCACTTAGTTTAGCTTAGCATAAAGACTAAAAAAGACAGAAACAGGCGTTAACTGCTAGCTTGGTTCCATCCAAAGCCTACCAGTACCTCGGAAGGTCACCAATTAACACGTTATATCCTGCTTATTTTAACCGTTCAAAAAAAACAAACAGTGCCTGGTGTTTTAACTTCACAGCAATGATTTCAGGAAGACATTGCTCACAGCCAACAAAACGTCTGGCATACTACACAGCAACTTGCAATTTTTACTTACTTAAGAAAGTGAATAAGATTTATTTCCGAAGTTTCAAACTATGTCTTTGAAAAAACACAAGTGCCAACCTGTTGGCTGACAGCTATCCATTTCTTGACTGGGCCTCTCTGATTGCTCCTCTCCATTTTCTTCATCAGGATGTGAGTCTACTGACAGACTGATGCTGCCGACCAAAAGTCTTTTCAGCAACATGACTAACACAGGAGACACACTTATTAGGACAGGCAAGCTACTGTGAAAGAAAGGAAAAACAGTTATATAAACAAACATCTATAGAAGCACCCTCATTCACCTTCATCCAAAGCGCTGTTGGCCACCTTCTCTTGATCGCTGTTGGAGTGGCCTATCAAGTCAAAGCCTTTGTCTGACAGAAAATCAATCAGCCTGTGTCTGGGGTCTGAAGACTTGTCATCCGTCCACTTGCTGTCCTTATCTCGATCTACAGACAGACTTAAGGCTTAACTTTGGCTCCAGCTTTCACAAATGTGTAATGATAACAAATTTGGACTGTTTATTAAGTGTTCAGCACATAAAGCGCTGCGGTCTCACCACTGCTGCTTTTCAAACCCCCATTCTCAGTCGGGCTCAAAGGGGCAGTCAGTCTGACAGAGAGAAAACGACAGAAGAAATGAGTTATTTTAAGATGGGTGAACTTTGGCAGGCGCTGATCATGTCTTGCTCTGTCAACTAATGTGTAAGCATGCATGCATGTGCCCACACACACACAGACACATACAGAGAGGGACTGAGAGAAGCTCCTCCGCTTCCAAGAGGCAGTGTCAACCTCGTCGGTGCTCCACTCTTCTTCAGATCATCCACTGCTGACTTTATGACATCAGTCCAACTGTAAACACACACACACACACACACACACACACACACACACACACACACACACACACACACACACACACACACACACACACACACACACACACACACACACACACACACACACACACACACACACACACACACACACACACACACACACACACACACAAAACAATTCAGAGTATAATTCATGCTATGATATACCTTCTGAAACAAATGTGTTTATTTCTCTCTAAGACTCACATTTTCCTCTCCCCAATAGACTGAGCCACCAGTTCATAAATCTGAGCACCGCTCTCCCAGGTAAATATCACATAAAAGGCCTTCCGATCTGACAGAATAAGAACAAAAACAGCATTGGAAGGTTGAATGCTATTGATCTGACAATGGAAGACCGTATTTGTCTTTTAAACTACTGTACTGTACTATAAGAACAGTCCATGTACCGTTGTGTGCGGCTTACCTGTGGCCACCTCACGTAGGAAGACGGAGTCCAGCCTGATGATGGGGCTCAGCATCTGCTTACCCTCCTGCACAGCGATATTACTCTTGCTCTGGCATTTGAGGACCATCTTGTCGTCCTGCCTCTGTAGGAGCACCAGCAGGTCCCCAAGCAACACACACTGCACCTCTGAGAGACAGGAAGGAGCAGGAGTAGGATGGTGAAGGGGAAAAGATAAGTACTATGCGTTTTCTCAATCACTCATAGGCCATTTTTATGTGCATTGCACATACACATAAAAATTGCAAAGATTGCTCTTTTTAGATATGTATATTTATTCATTAATGTATTTATTACCAAAAGCAAATGGCCTTGATTGTTAATTAAGGTTAGGTTATAGATTCAAACTGGATATTTAAAAAAGGAAGTTAAGAGGGAAGTCAATGTGATAAAAAAAAAAAAGAAAGAAAAAAAAGACTGGCAATGCAGCTGGGTTTCCTTTTACAGCAAACTTTATTCTACAAATTTGAAAAAGGGAAATGAAAACAGAAATATATGATTTATATTATTTTCAATCTCTCAAAATAAACCATTGTGCGTTTTTTTTCTTTTGAAAACAGATAAAAGGGCAATCTAAGAGAGTTGTCCTAATTTAAATTATAATAGATATGATGAGCCTCCATATTTTTAAATTTAAAATTAATAAAAAATAATGAGCACATTTTTAAATGTGTGTAAAACGTTTGTTCTTGTTTCTGCAGCAGATAATCCCAGGCAGTTTAAATGTATTATACGTGGTACCCACAAACATATTTACCAATTGCCTTCTCTTTTGTGACTTTCCAGGTCACAGAGCCTTCATAAAGCATCTTTTTCTGAGTCAGGTCAATGTTCTAGAAAAGACAGTGGGAAAATAATGAGAACATTTCAAAAACATCAAAGAAACTTATATCTGTAAAGTACAACAGTGTTTGGAATCAAACTTTGGTAAAAGAACCTTACCTTATATTCAGTATAAAGCTCATTACTGGGTTTGAGCCCTGATGTGTCCAGTCTTCGCTGGTAGTCCTTCAGAGTCTGGGAAAAGAGAGAAAGGTTAAAGTGTTAGACAGAGGACAGACAGCACAAATGAAGAAGTAGTCTAACAAGCAGAGACCCTCAGAGGTCCTATAATGAATTGACAAGACTCCAATGGGTGCTCAATCACTACATGGCAGTGTGTTGAGTGATGGATTGTGTGCTTCTCACCAATAGGTTCTCCATCACTTTGACCTCCTCATTGACATGGTTGAGGATTTTTCTGCAGCACTCGGCGCTCTGCTGGATCCTATCCTTCTCTATTGGGTTATCTGTGGAGAGACCGAAAACTAAGAGTTGAGGAAAATACAGCTTTCACAGCAGAGGCCAAACAAAAGCAATAAATCATGAGCGTACCGAAAAATATGGGATGGACAGTAATCCATTGTTTAAATGTTTTGCTGGTGTTCTTAAATTAGTCCACATTTATCCTGTGCTTTGATGCATATTGACATGAGGTTCACATCATTGGCATAATAGTCATCTACATTTTGGCCTAGAAATATGTAATTTACTCATAATGTCCACATCACATCATAGGGCTGTCAGGAAAAATACAAGCGCATGTATCATCTTCAAAATCCACATGAACAACAGACACGTATTCATCAATATTTAATTTGTAGAAATTACTGATTTATTAACAATTTACTTATAGAATATCCAAATAAAATATCACAATATACAGAACGGGGATATTGTGATTTAAGATTAAATATAATGTAATAGAGAATTTTTTTCACACCTTTTGACATTTTAATAATTAGCATAGTCGTGTTAAAAACATATGGTCTCATTAATATGTTTACAATTATGACAGTAGCATGCACTCATGCAGCCAGCCAGCCAGCCAGCCAGCCAGCCAGCCAGCCAGCCAGCCAGCCAGCCAGCCAGCCAGCCACACACACACACACACACCTGTGTTCTTGCCAATATTCTCCAGCAGCAACGGGTATTTGGTCAGTCTCTGCATCTCTATGGGAATGATATCCTTGAGCTGCAGCCTGCGGCACTGGGGTTTACTCTCTGCCTCCTGGGATTAAAGCACACACACACGCACACACACATGACCACCTATGTGACCTCTTGCGTGTCTATGCATCTGTAAGTGCATCCATGTGTGTCTTTCTGATAAAATGTAATAGTCTTTGTATATCTCTGTGTGTGTTGTCAATGTCAAGACAATTTATTTGTATAGCAAGTTTAAAAACAACTGTGGACCGAAGTGCTTTAAAAGGTAAAAACAACAATAACACAATGTGTGTTTGGTCTATGTGTGTATACCAGTATGAAGGAGTTGAAGCGTGGGTCTTTCTTCTGTCTACTTTTGATCTGGTCCAAGGCCCATGACTGGTGACTGCAGAACCGAGCTGTCAATTTTTGGAACCAGTCCCCTTCTGTACCTCCAAACTGGAATGAACGAACACACGACACACACACACACACACACAAACCACACACGTCACACGCAAACACAGAGTGTTGAGATAGGCAAAAGTAAATGAACAGCTGGGGAAAGAGCTGGAAACTGTACAGAGTAAAGACTGGCAACTAATATAACTGTAGCTGTTATAGCCAATATTTTACATTCATAAATAGCTTTCAGACTTGATAAACCAACTAAATCAGATTTTGGCAAAACTATTGGCAAGACAATAAAATTGTCAGCACATATCTGTTGGGGTTTTCCCAGAAGCAGCACACATACTGAGAGAAAAGAGAGATTGGACAATATAAAGAGAATCATGACTCACTCTGTTGAGCACTGTGGTGCTGATAGATTTGACTATGAAGTTGTCATCTAAACGCAGTTTCTTCAGGTTCTCGTAGAAGTTATCTGGATTCGCAGCCACAGGCAAATGTACATATAAAACACAGTGAGCACTTCTTCTTTATACGACAGAAAACAAGTGTTTTTTGTGAGTGATGCAATTGTTCCTCAAACTTGACTCTGCACGCCCGTACAGTATATACTGTTAAAGTAGACTGGTCAGTTTATTACTGGCAACAACTCCACACAAGAAGCTTCACATTTAGAATACAAATTACTATTCAATGTGTAATGTTTGCCTGTTTTATGGAAGGAGAGCACTATCTTCCCAGTTCATGTGGCTGACACTAGGAACAATGAAACAAGTTAGAAAAGGCCTCTTTGCAACATCACTTACAGTGCATTTCGATTATCTCATCAAGGTTGGGGAAGATGGCGGCCAGCTCAGGGGAGGCCAGGAGCCCCTCTCTCTCCAAAGGTTTGGAGAAGATCATCTGAAGGACACTTAACATCCGCACATGGGCATGCTCAGTTGCAAACAACTCTGATGGGTGAGAGGGAGTAGACACGGTATAAGACAATATTCAAATTGCTAAATCTACAGATTGCCTATACCGAAACTGTATTTTATCTGCACATCTGTTTCTTTCTAATCATGTGCTGCTTAATCTCTCTTCTCTTCACCATTGATGACTTCCTGCCTCTTGGTCTCCTTCTTGCTGAGGCTGGACAGGGCTTCAGGGGGAGCCAGCTCCCTCCAGTTGGGTGGGTCATGCTCAAACTCCAGGAGGCGGGGCTCCATCTCCTCCAGCTGTGGGGAGGGGCTGGTGGGGGAGTGGCTGGCCCCTTCAAGAAGTGAAAGTGATCCCTCGAAACTAATCAAGAAAGGAAGGCAGGTGAAAGCTGAGAATTTTTTGTGTGTGATTGATTTAGACTGGTTACGACTGCACAACATAATTCAAGTATGACCCAGGTGGCTATCAAGTGATGTGACTAACACACTCACACACAGTGGAGGTTGTTGGCTATGCAACAAAAGTAGCTGTGAACAGCTTGTTGCATTTCTAAATACACATCAGAGAAGTTTTAATATTATATGATGCAAGGGTGTTTTAATGGGTAGCCAGAGTCTATAGCAGATAAGCTATACATGTATTAATGTCCTGTTGGGCTTGTAGCTTAGCTACAGTATCAAATAAAGCCTCACACATAAATATATTTAAATAAATAGCAGCTAGCATTGCAAAATCAGCCAGCTAACTAGCGATTAATATTTTACAATGATAGATAACATGAAATAATTTAAATTTTTTAGGTGAAATCTAACTTACAGTGCTTAACAGAAAAAAATATTAAATTGGGAAAGTACAAAACTAATGGCAATTTTCCCTTGCACAGTAACCATCATTTGACAGGCTTCTTAATATATTGGTTCATTAACTTTACACTTTGAAGTATTTATTTTGTCCTCTTCTTCTGGTCTTGTTGTTAAACCACCACCATTACCCCAAAGCTGCTCTCCCCTTATGACAGCAGCTGTCATTGTTAAGGATTATTCAAGAAAATATACAGAGAAGTGAACTGAATTCAACTGAGGTTGACCTTGGTTGGCTTACTCAGGATGTTTTAATGTTTCAATATGTCCTGACGAAGCACAACTCACTGTGTTGTGGATTTACAGTCAACTAACAGCAAGTAAACTAACTGTTAATACAGGCTTGGCACCTAATGATTACCCAATGGTCAACATTGACCTAACATTGACCTTTCAGTGAAAATAAGAGTGCTGTGTAACTGTTACTCACTCCCAGTCGGTCACAGCACCAGTAAATGGATCCATCTGACAGTGAATAATGAGTCATAACACCTGTCAGTCATTTGCCCTTTAAAAATAATTTACTTTAATATCGTTTCAAAGTGATCTACCTAATAGTTCTGAATGAGCCAGGTGGATTTGAGCGATCAATATTCTCATAATTACCAACTATTTTGTTTAACTGCTTTCTGATTATTTCAGAACTGCTGCACTGCTGAAAGTGTTTGACAGCCTGTCTGTCCCTGCTGTGCACCTCTCCAATCAGAGAGGCTTTTAGAGTTTTTTTCCATCTTACGGATGGAGGTGCTGGGGGATGAGTGGGGTAGGTGTTGTTGTCAAGGTAGAAGGCGGTTGGAGGTCCACATCACTACGAGAGCGGGACTGTTTGGCCCGGGAAGAGCCACGGCGCCGAGAGGAGTGCCGGTCCACGCGGGCACTCTCACTACGAGTCACTTTCTTACTGTAGGGAGGGAAGGTGGGAAAGGATGAGGACGGGATGTGGAAAAATAGGGACAGAATAGATGGAAGGAGGAATTGGGATAAAAAGTGGGAACAAACGCAAGAGAGGACAGATGATTAGAAAAAAAGTAAAAGAGGCCACAGGAAGGACAAGAGGGAAAAAAAGAACAAAAGTATGGATGGAGGAAACATAGAGACGCCACATAAGGAAAAGAGGAGATACCAGAGCAGTGGGAATACAGTAACAACAAATGTTTTTGAACGGAAGGACAGTAGAAGAGAAAGTTAATTGTGTGTTAATTGTGAGGGAAAAGAGGAGAAAAAAAGATTTAAGGTACAGAGGAGTTACACAAAAAAAGAGTTGTTTACAAAGGAAAAAGATCATATCAATAAAAGATAAGAGAAATAGAGAAAACTAGTGAATATGTACGACATATGACATGCATACTGGTTAGACTATAAAATATAGAGTAATATATAGTAGGCTTTGTAAACTGTAGACATGGTAGGACTTGATCACACTTTCCACATTTCCTTATGAGTTACTGGGAGCCAATGTACAACAGTATGTTAAAAAAAGTAGCCATGCATTGCTTCTACATAATGTCTGTACCAGTTTTCAATTAGGCAACTTTACTGGTCATTTATGTCAACAGTTCTCCAAATCAACACAATGTGCATTCACATCCACAAAAAAAAAAAAAAGATCTAAATAATCAAACTTATTCCAATTGTTTTAAACGCAGCAGGAATATCATACTTAGCCATGTGGTGTGTTATTTTGATGTGTATCAGAAAGGCAGGGCTCAATGTGAGGTGTGTATGCATGTAAGCATTCTTTGTTTAGTTTGTATGTTGTGTATGTAGGCCTGAAGCACGTCCATGTATGTCTGTCTGTCTGTCTGTCTGTCAAGGCGCTGACACCCACCTTGTCTTCCGTCTGTAAAAACACGGGACACGACATCATTACACACCCGCCTTTAAACAACTATCAGCCACAGTAGCAACTATAACGTGCAAATACAACCCTCCAACATGATGTACTAAACTAGTTTTAATCACTGTCAGTGTAGCATGCCAAATAAGATGCCAAAGCCCCTGGCTTAACATGTAACCGCACACACTGTGGAGACAAGCAGGACAAAGGACGGGCCCTGGCAACAACAGACGCAGACACCTTAAAAAGCACACGGGCGAGCAACAAAAACTAAAATATAAAATGAAACTTATTTCCCACTTTTGAGTATTAACTATATAACAGCACAGTCTGAAGATGAATTACTTTGTCTAAAACCTTGCTGTAGATTAGCCATCTCCATTTCTTTCTTTTTTTTTAACTTAAGACAAACTTTAGACAAAATATCACAATTTCTACATGTTAGCTAAAATGTCTGACCTCAATGCCAAACTTGTTCACTGGGTAGAAAGTTGCAGCATAGAAAGCCTCATCTTCAATCAGTGCAATACAACCGTAACAATCACAAATGTCTCAGTCTACAAGAAATTACCAGTGTATTGACAAACAAGTACCCGAATCCAATAAAACGAAACAAGTCAGAACGTAAACATTATGAGATGCACAACACGATGCACACAAAGAACACAAAATGACAGAGTAATATTAGGAAGGAGCATGCGTGGCAATGTGAGAAAGAAAAAGAAGAGAGGGCATGAGGGAGAGGAAGGCAAAGGGCTGGAAGGGAAGATTGGGTCCGAGTTCACCTGATGAGGGTTTTTTTTTCAAATCTGCAGGCTCTGTTAGCTAGCGAGCAACAGGCAGCATGACAAAAGCTTGCACACAGCAGAGACAGACTGCTGGGGGAGTTTTACCACGCTCCCTCAGCCTGAGCACTTCAGACATGTATCCATTCCCCTTTTCCCCTGGTTATTAGATATATACCGTCTCTACACCTCCCATAAAGTCTATTTTTCATTTCATTAATTTCTTATAATTGCTTGTTGAGTCACTATACTGCAGTTATAATCTCACTTGCTGGATGCTACTAATTTTATTACTACAGCTCCACCCTCCTCACCTGTCTTTCTCCATGTTTTCCTCTGTAGGATTGTCCATGGGTAAGAGAGGCTCCCCGACAGTCAGCCCTACTCCCAGCCCGACAGGGGACACTTCGCCCCCGTCTGACAGGGTCGAAGGCTCTAAGCGATTGCTTGAGGGGCCTGGAAGATAAGAGAAGGAGAGCGCAAGAAATAATGAGGGGTTATGTTTTGCAATTCTTTTTCTGCTGAAAGATAATTAGTTGGTGCTTTCATCCAGTAAATGAACAAATGTATATCTGTTCAAACATACTGTAGAAATAAAGTCTATTTAGATTTATATCTTTTACACAAGATAAAAAGGGCACATTTTTGCTTTGAAAGCTGGTTTCATACAATCTGTTACTGTTTAAATGCCCAAATATATATAATGTTTATTAAGGGTTTGTTACATTAGTTGAACAGCTATCTTATCGAGTCTTGAGGGTGCCACGGGACTAATCAAGACTTTTTCAGTGTTTCTCTGATTAATAAACTAATACATTTTTAGAACATCAGCTATTATTTGATTATTAAAAATCTTGTAACAATATTCAGTTAAAGCATGCTAACAACATGGTGAAGATGATCAACATTATACTTGCTAAACATCAACATTAGCATTGTGAGCATGTTAGCATGCTGAGATTATCATTTACATTTGGCTCAAAGCACCAAAGCCTACTGTATATCCAGCCTCAGAGTCGTTTTAGTGGCTGTAGTCATGTTTTATTCATCAAATTATTATTATATTATATTGATTATACTTAAACACTGATAAAGTCATTACCTCCAGACTCCATATGACACAGTCTAGTTGATGGGGAGGCTTACCGTCCATGTGTGAACACTCGGGGCTGTTGCCAATGCTGATGTTGTTGCCAGTCCCATCACTGACTTCTAACCCAGGCACAGAGGAAGGGGTTCCAGTGGGACAAGACTTCTTGCTGGGGAGGGAAGGGGCTGCAGAATCGGTCAAGGAGCCTCTGCCGGGAGCTGGACACTTACGCTCTTGATTCACTTTCTCCTTTTCCGCTAAAGACGGGGAGGAATACAACAAGTTTACCAGAGCTGAACTATAGATACAGCTGATGCAGAAAAGCATGACCCAAGAGCACTTTAGTCAGTGAAAAAGGGGACAGAGACTTTGTGAGACAGACAGACGGACAGACAGACAGTATGAGTATGGTGCAATCAAGGCCTCTAGAGTTAATGACAGGGTTAGTTTGGTGCAATAGAACACCCACAACCCAAGGACGAGATGTGTGAGGTTTTCTGGTGATTAAACAACCACCATGAAACCCAGGTACAACTACACAATGCTCCACCCACATCCCCTCCCAATTTGACTTTGGACATGCAGACATGCTTATGGAGGCTTATGGATTGATTAGTAGGGATGTGACCATTCTATAGAAAAAGGAGGGGTCGGGAACTCCGGACGTCTAGTACCTTCAGCTTCCGTTTTAGGTTTGACGTCAGCTGTAACAGGAAAGAAGGGCAGGACAACATGTTCTCATATCCGCAGCATTAATGGACATCCATATAATACATATACAGTTCTTTTAAATGTCATTTTATTTACACACATTTAAAATGTATATCATGTGTACATTTAGAGATTGCATTTACTTTCAAATATATTTTACAAACTGTCAGAAGTGAAACACTAGATACGAGAAAAAAAACAGTATAATAGTGCTCATGTGTGATGTTTGCTAAGACACAAAGCAGATACATACTGTTGCCTGCAATCCAGCTGGGGATGCCAGGAAACACCCCTCTGGGCTTGGCTTTTGTTGAGTCATCCTTCTTAATCTGAAAAGATGAGTTCTTTGTGGTATCATCCTTCTTATTCTGAAAAGATAAAACAGATAGGAAGCAAGATAAGCCAAGACAAGTCAAACAAGTAAAATCTGAGCAAAACAATGGTTTCATGAGGGCATCACAGTGAATTTATTGACCTGTCTACTGATTTATTTGTTAATATGAGAGGGATGTAATCCTTCTACATACTTGATGATAGCTTACCTTTACCAGCTGTCTCCTGAAGAAGCCTCCTCTGGACTTCTTACTGTCAACTGCCCTGGTTTTAACTCCAAGGTGCTTCATGTAGAAGGCCACGGCTGAAAAGATGGATTGGCTACGGAAGAAGTTAGAGAAGGGATTAACTAATAATATCTACTACTGTGTTTTGTAAAAATGTAGTTGTTTATATTTGTTTCTTGCAGGGATGTATTTGAATATAATTAAATGAATGGTAATGCAAATCTTATAGACGCCTCTGTCGTTACTATGTTTAACAGTAAAAGCTCCAATAAATACATTTGCATAGCCGCTGGTCACTAATGGTGAGAGACTTACACAGAATTAACAGTGCAAAGGACGAAAGATCGTGAGGATGAAAATGAGGATGGGCAGATGCAGGGAGGTGGGAAGAGGGAGGTGGAGAGTTGAAGATGTCCAGAAAGGGAAGAGGAGGAGTTAAGGAGAGTGGGGAGGAGAGAAAAGGTGACACAAAAAGACAAAGGATGAGTTGAGAGAAATTAGAAGAGATGGGACAGAAAAAAAGACTAAGGGAGGAACCTATGGGGATGTGCATGCAACAAAAGCACAAGTGTCTTTGTTGTACAGAGCATGCTGTCTGAACACACGGAGTGCAAAACCAAAACCAAAACCTAAGAAGTGCATGACAGAATAATTTACTGTACGTGCAACACATAATATACATATGTACATAAGGTTTGCATGTTCAAAAAAGACAGATTCTATACAAAACTCAACTGAAATACATTTTAATGAGTATTTTGTGCACTTGAGCCAGTATGCAAACGTCTTGTGGGTGGACCACAACCAGGCTTGGAGAAAGCAGGCATAGCTCAAATCAGTTTTATGTGCATAAATACCCACTTAAACAGAACGTTCAAGCTAATTTTGTAAACTTCCCCCCCAAAAAAAAAAACTCACCATTTTTCCTCGTCCGAGACAATTGTAGGTCTTAAAGAAAAGAGACAGGTGTCAGTGATGTTCCAAAACAGACCCACTCATCTTGCAGCATCAAGCTCACCTCTTCCTTTTATGTGGCATTTTTCCTTTCTCTTGCTCGACTGATTATTAAGTGCGTTTTGTGCCTGTTGAATCTAAAGTGACAAAGCTTTTCCTGATCCAACTCAAAGCTGATTGTTGTGTAATTGTGTTCAGTGTAAAACCTATTGAACATATTCTAAAAATGTGCACACAAAAAACTGAAAAAAAGGTAAAAAATAAAGTTCAAAAAAGCAACAGATGCATCAAAAGCTGCACCTCTGTCCACTCAAACAGCCTAAAAATCAACTTGTACTCTGGAAGATCTTTAAATAATTCAAACAATTGTCTTCAGACTGTCTAAAACTTTATCCACTGTGGTTTATCTTTCCAGTAAGCTGTCTGCAAAGGGAATCCAACGTCTGAAATGATCCAGCACAGCGGAAATGTCTACTTAACCGTGTTTTTTGTCTGATGCAACACGCAGGCAAGACTGTGGAAATTGGATACTCATGTTTTGCTATAAAGATAAAGGGTGGGAGGGGTTTCCCTGGGATTTCGCTGCATTGTCCAATCAAATGTCTGGTTGCCTCATTCTCATTACCAGAAAGACCTATTAGAAGAGCTGGGGAAAGGTCCCTGTGTTGTGGTCAAATAAATGGGGGGGGTGCAACAGTGCAAGAGAAGTGCCAGGGTAATAGAGAGATGATTGTGAGGAATGAATAGAGTGTAACTGAATGAATCTTTTGTGCATTGGAGATAGACATCTAACTAAGTGTTAGTAACTGAGTGACTCAAAAGCTGAATTATCATGTCTTTGATACAGACAACGTTTTTTGTCTCTTCCACTGACAGCGCGGTCATTTCCACAAGATGGGTGCTGCACGCACACAGTGAATCTCTTTTCATTTATGATGTTCATCTTTTTTTCTCTGTTCTGACAAAATGAAGTTAGACTGTCTCCTGCCCTCTCGCTGGCCTCCTCTCCCTCTCTGTCTGACTTGCTTCTTGTAGAGGATAACACATTGTAGTTGGCCACGGGGTCAAGGATAGATTAACTTTCCCCCTATCTCTTGCTTTCTTTCTTTAAACATGTCCAGGGCAGGAGCAATCCAGCATCGATAACCCTCCGGCCTTTACGCTCCCCTTCCTTCTTCTGCTGTGTAAACCCCCCCAACACTGCCACCCCTCCCTTCAGTTGGCAAAATGCCACGGGAACCTTCCTGCCAGCGTGGCACTGCTGACTCCATCTTTTCCTCTCTGCTTCTTCATTTCCTTCTTACTCTATTGTGCTCTCTTCCAATCACTGTTCCCTTTCCAGCTCTCTAGTCCAGTGCGCTTGATTTTGTCCATCCCCTGCTGGATTTGTCTCTGTGTGCTTTGCACTATATTGGATATGTGCACAGCTAACGTTAAAAAGACCCTCTACAGGGCTTCACAGAGAGTGTAGTGCCAACTTCATAAGGAACATAACAGAAAAAGGCTGCTTTTCCATCTGAAAGACCAATCATTCTCTCAGCTTAAAGGAAATAGAACAGCAGGGTATGGAGAGGACACAAGTATTTTCCTCATTGTCCAATTACTATTTAAAAGGTTAGAAGTTTAGTTTAGAACTAGTTTAGTTTCATCTAGTTTAGATCATCTGGTTCCATAGTCCAGGAGAGTTTTGGTCTAAAAGAGCTAGTTGTTTCTCAACCTTAAGGAAGTCTCCTGGATAATCAAACAATGCTTTATGTTTTTGTAATGCATATTTATTTCCAACTTAATTTCTAAATAATCCTGCTTTTTCTGTCAGTTTTGTTTGGCAAATTGCAGTAAATACTATGATGCCGATGAGCTGTGCGAGAGGCCAGTTGGAGGTGCAAATCACATTTAAAATACTTCCTCATTGCAAATAAGAGCAGATGAAGGTATCTTATTTGCTAAAGTCATCCAAAACTTAACAACATTGAATCCAAATGTGATCAATTTAAACTGCTGAATGTATTATCAGGGTTTCTATAAAGGATCGTAATAAAAATAATCTTCAGTTTTAAATCTCTGTCAACACCAAAGTGCTCCTTGAAAGTTGATGTTGACCACTCTCCTCATGGGTTTATTTACACATGCCTGTACAACTTTTTTAATCAGATAGCCCTATAGTTAGCGGTTACTAATTTTTTGAACTGAGAATTTGACTAGGTAGGTTGCCTATCCAATCTAAACTCCTTCCTTATTGCTATTTCATCATAGGTGGGCAATAATACTGCCAACAACTATTCCTAATAGGCACATTTTACTTATTTTCGGTGTTGCAGTGGAACAAAGAAACGCTCACTGTGTCTCTGACATCTTGTCCAGCAGGTTCTCGGCTACAGACTTCTCCTTCATCTCCATCGGGACGCGGTCGGTGGGATAGTGGTTCTCCACGTCAATGAGCTCAGCCTCGTTGGGCGTCATACCCATCATCCTCTTTTGCCTGTGCAAGACACAGCAATAGGAGGCGGTAGTTTGGCAAGATTAATATTGAAAAAATAATTAATACAGTATACTGATTCATGTTTTCCAGATTATGTGAGAAGACATATAGATGATGAGGGCTGCTTAGTGCATTACCATTCCTGAAATATGGCTATTCATCAGCATTTCCAAAAGAACAGTACCTTTTTAATCCACGAAAGACACAAATTGCCATTATCCTCTCTATGATGTCCGTATTTGTTTGTTTTGTGTTCTGAGTGCACTGCTTTTTAGCAGAAAATCATGTTATTTTCCTGTGCATCTAAATCCAAGGCAGCCCAACTAAACATTATTTTGTTCAGGTTAAAAAACTAACATAAGCATAAGCATCATGGTTATGTATCAAATAGGAACGCAAAAATAGATTAGATGAATAGATCCTCTAGGATAAATTACTCTTCTAAAGCAAGTTTAAAATCTCTAGACGTTTATTTTTATTTGAATGTATGAATATATGAATTGGTCATTTAAATTGGCTGTGTCAAGAACCCTTAAATTATTGCTCTATTAACATGGTTTTCTGATTTCATCCCATTCAAAACAAAAAATAAATGTTGTTTATGTCACTAATTAAAGTGAGCTTTTAGCTTGGTTGCTGGTTTACTGATTTCACATTTCAAACCTCAGAAACACTCACAGGGAAGAGCTCACATTTCAGGAGTTCAGAGAAACATGAAAATCAAATAACCATGAATTCAACACCTGACCTTGTTAGGTACAGTATTTACAGCAGAAACGTTCCTGAGTGACATTTTTAGTACACCAGGGTTGTCCCTGGATTTTCTTTCTTTAGACACAGGTGATGCGTGAATTAACCTTTTTAGTTACTAGGCTATTCCTTGATATTTCAGTAACTGTATAATTGCTCAACCTTCTATGGCTTGAGCCTCGGACTGACCCTTATTTTCCACTTGGACTGTCTCATCTTGCTAGCTGGTTTATTAGGAACGTGTTAGACAGTATGAGACATTGACAGTGGTTTAAACGTCCCCATACTTAGATAGATGTTAAAATAGCTTATTATAGTCCGTCATCTTTCTCGATCCTCCACTGTGCTAAGCCTTTTATTAAAGAATGCTGTCATTTTCTTCACTTTAATTCCCAAAATGGGATTTCAAGTCACAGCATAATTTAAAACATCAGTGACAAACAACTGTGTTTGTTTCTAGGGCTGGATATTGTTTGATTTTTTCATAAGCATTTTTCACATTATCCACATTATACAGGCAGTGGCTAAAAAAACAGAGAATTTAAAAAAAATACTGTATATCTATACAAAAAAAAAGGAATGCAGGTCATGGGACAATCACTAAATCAAGACAAATTTGTAAAAGAAAAAATTGCTCACGGTGAAATATTTATGAAAAATCTGTCTGACTAAAACATACCATTTTTTTCGAATGCTTTTCATTTGATATTTTTTACTATTTCTAGCATAGGCATATATGCCTTTTGCAGTAACCACAGTAAACAGTGCAACTCATTTGGGAGAAAAACACTGTGACAAGATATAGAAACTTTCTTTACCAAGTATACAAACTGTATACTCATATCATTATCAGAACTAAGCACAAGGTCTCTCAACACATGACAATCATTAGTTTCAAAGCAGACTGCTATGATCATGACGTGAGACAAATATTGGGAATTTACTAAAGAAACATTTGGGGTACAGTTAAGACTATACATGACTGGCTGAGCAGAGTTCAGGATGGGGATTCTAACCTGAAATCTTCCAGCTGTTTGGCCACTTCAGCAGCCTGCATGCTCTGAACCTCCTGAGCATAGCGCCTTTGGGTGTCCTCGTGAAGCAGATCTGGACGGGTTCGGTCTTAGGGAAGGGGGACAGGAGAAGTAAATGAATGAGAATCAGCGATACACAGAAGAAGACACAGTGAGGGTTTGAGGTGTGTGTATGTGGCTATCGAATATATGATGATTTCCGAATACACCATAGGAAGACAGCTTACCCAATTCGTAGGCTACATTCCCTGGTGGTGCCACTCTGAGAATCTATATTGTGGAGCAAAAGACAAAATATTTTAATTTAAATCCCATATGTTAAGAAAGATCACACAAAACTACTGATACGCATGAGTCTGTTTTTGACATGTGACTGCAGATCTGTGTATGTAGTCTTTTAATAAATCCTACCTTCATGGAGGTGGAGTGTTGAGTTTTTGAGAGGCATTGATTTAACTGTAGGGTCATTTTGGAGGCTCTAGTTTAAACGGGTGACATCTGTTTCTTTTATTATGTCCACTACTTTCAAATCCGTAAGGGCAGGCTATATAACAGAACACCTGTATAATGCAATAAAAATTAAAAAGCCCCAAAAAATACAGCCTCAAAAAGAATCATAAAGATAAAATCAACATCTCTCTAAAACAAACAGTTTGATCTAGGTGTACTTAAACTTACTTAGATAATTGCTCCTTTGTTATGTAATGACACAAGACAAATCAGTGTGGTATTTTAACTTACAAAAATCCAAATTAAAGTGTGCAGTAGCTACATATCGCCACAAGGGGTCATTTAAACATTAGAAATAAAACAATAATCAAGAGAAAAAACACATGTTCCAAATGGAAGATACATAGCTCTTTCACTGACATGAAAATAACCACAAGGGCCAACTTTACGTCAATGGGTCTACAAAAAATTAAGGTTTAAAAAAAACAAAAAAAAACAACAAGGTTAAGAGAGGATGATTCTTTCTTAAGTGCTTTCCCACGATCCTGACAGGAAGCTGTGAGTTCGTACAAAAGACAGACAGACTAACAGACAGGCCAGGAGCGAGTGCAGCACAAGCCAGCTCAGCTGACAGGCATGTGCAGTGTGAAATATAACGGAGAAGTGACAGAGGCCGGGTTTGCAGGCTGGGAGGAATAATGGAAAGTGACACATAGAAACTGAAGGGTGCTCCACCGATACAGAGCATAGGCAGAGCAACCACAGCCAACAAACAGCCGTGCACTTGCAAACAAATCACACAATGTCCCTCCTGAGTCAAGTTATAGACTACAGCTGTGCAGTATATCAAATTCCTATTGATAGAACACAACGAGAAAATAATCCAATACCTATGTTGCAATTACAGCTAGGTTTATCTGAATTGATTTTTATATAATACACAATACCAAAGACTGAAAGAGCAAGAATTAGCAACTAAATGACAACTCCCTAAAGCAAAGAATTACAGAAGAACTATCAAATCTAAAGAAAGAGAAAAAAAAGCCTATTGAGAGTCTAACAGGAGATTTAATCCTGCAGTCTATTATTATAGGACTATAATGGAAGTGTTTCAAACCACAAAACAATACAAACATAAATGTGATATTTTATTAATTTGGCATCTGCAGCATCTGCTAAGGTAATCACAACAAGGTACCAAGTCCAAACAGTGTAATGGAAGTCTTCATGGATGCAAAAAGTTGCACCCGACCTGAAAAACTGGCCTGTCCAGTTTGATCCGATCAACTGTGCTTCCCTAAAGGGGAACTGTTATACAGCATTTTCATGTTCATACTTATTTTGTGTTTATTAAAGTTTATAAATAAACAGAATTAGGTTTATACTAGGACATGATTACATGCTTTAATGTTAAAAAAAACACAATCTTTCCCATATTGCCCATGGCTGCTGCACCTCCCCCCCCTCTATATGAGACACTGATCTGCACCGGTCTGCTCTGATTGGCCAGCGTGTTTCCTGGAATAACCGCTGCCCTCCAATTTTGTTTAACTAGTTGAAGTTGGAGCTATTGCAATGGAGTATATAGCAGGACTTTGCTTCGTGACAAATCACCAATAAAGGCTTCTAAAACAAATACTACACAACCAGATATGCCCTGACAGTAATGTGATGAAATTACCACCATTTGCAGCCAAGATGACATTTTTTACTGCCATTAGAATGTAGGTACCTGTGACAATGGTAACACTGCAGTAAAGAAAAACAAAAAAAACAATGACCAATCATAGAAAGCCGGAGAAGGCCGGCGTAGAGTTGCGTAGCACCTTGCCAGAGAAACAAACTGTTGAAACCGGAACGTTCAGAACAGTTGGAAATCTGAACGTTTTAGCTCACATGGATTTCTCTAAATTACGTTTACGTCATTATTTGGCCACATTTAACATGAAAATCCAAACATTCTAACATGTGACAGAAAATATGGAAAACCATGAAATGTCCCCTTTGAAAGATAAAGTGATCAACACAAATCTGTTAAGAGTGGTTAAAACCAAACTCAGGATTAATGTCTAGTGTTTGGCATTAATGCATTACATAGTAATGTACGACTGTAATATTATCACTTTCCACAGTAACTAGTAGTGCAAGCGATTACAATTTCCAAAACAGAAATTACATTACAGTTATTGATCCAAGTAACGCTGCGTTACTGCCTTACCCGTGATTTGTTATTGTCCCAGGTAGGCTTGCTAATATGACGTGACGTGTACGTTTGTGATAATTTAGCGCGAGGTAAGTCAGGGCCAGGACCATCACGTCGGCTACTAGCCAAAACAGCTAAACAAAGGATGACTGAGAGGAATATATTCAACAGCTGTAAGTATTGTCATTATATAAAGGCTTTGATTTGAGGGGGAACATCACATGTCATCAAATTACTGTGAGCGGAGCAGGGTCCCCTGCTCTCTTGCCTTGTGTAATATAAGCCTTTGTGACACCCAACAAAAAACATATTAGTATGTTTGAAGTTATGCAGTTAGGCTGATAGTTGACCCCTCCTGTAAGGTTAATTGTTCTTACAATAAAGTAGAAGACAAAATTACTTTTGATACTATGTAATAAGTAAAGTAATATTACTATTTTAAAGGTTAATAATTTAAGCGTAACATATTACACTTTGTGAGTAACTTGCCAAACAGTGATAACCTTAGGCTAGATGAATTGCATGAGAACAAAATACTGCATGTCCTCAAGTTATCAATGTGACGTCTCTCCCTCTCTGTCTAAATTTGGCGGTTGCAAGTTCTTGTGTGTTTTGTTACCAACTTTACTGACTAACATCATTCTCATGCTCATTGTTTTTATTTTACTTTAAGTTTACAATACATTTAACTAGTTCAAAACTTTATAAATGTGTTCTTGACAATCAGGTCGCTCATTAATTCAAACCATTTGCATCTACTTTAAACTGGCATGTTTACAGGAAATGCAGTGTAGTGTGCTACTTACTGCACCCTTGTCCAAGAAAGTGTTGTAGAACTCCACAAACTGTTTCTTGGTCTCTTTGGCACTGAGGTTCTTGAAGAGGTCAGCATGGAGGTAACACAGCTGATAGGAGAGACAGACAGAAGATTCAATAGGCTTTAATGTTGTGTATGTTGCATTATTGTACTCCCAAGGTTTCTGTTCTTATGTGCATAATTTACAGAATATTTGATATCACAACTCTTGATATAATGGCATACCCTAATTTATAAAAGGGACTACGGGCAGAAAATAGCACTATAACCTGCTACGATCTGGTACAATGCATCTGTCATTGTTCTTATACAAGGTTAATGTTAACATGTGCATTGTCCCTGTTAAAAAAAATTACAAATTATAAAAACTCATTTCACTTCATTTTACCTGACCCTTAAAGTCAAGCTGCTGACAAGAATTGAAGTGCTGTTCATCAAAGCACCAAGATTAATTGGGTATTTTAATTATAAGGACAATGTATCATAAAATAATAGTCATTGTCAGCCATAATCACGCACATACTTCAATCTCAATTAGTCATTAAACACTATTATGAGTGTCTTTGATAAACAATTTACACTTCTGATGATCTGACATACTTCTATTCTCTACATGGACCTCCATGAGACAAAGGGGGTAATAAAGAAGGAGGTTGTCGTGGCTGTGGGAAGTGTAACAGTACCTGGGTGGGTCACGGTGTCTGCATGCAGAACAAAGGGGAAAGGACAGGCATGCTTTATATCAACACTGACGCACAAGGGGGCAAAATGTGCAATCTTGTCTATAAAACAATTTGAATCCACACTTTAGTAAAAACTAGCAGGAAATATGTGCTGTTTGATACAAGCCAGAGCTGCACAAATTATCTTGTAGTGTTATCTTAATGATTAAATATCTTTGCTTCTATTTTTTATCAAACCAATCACTCTCTATTCACATGTAAACCATCTCTTTGTTTTGAGGACGCTAGGATCATCTCACTGTCTTGAACTTGGTTGACTGCAGAAAAAGCTTTTTCGCTACACAGAAAAACCTGCAGTGTCACATAATCAACTGCTTTAGTTTATATGGCTAAACTAGGACTTTAAAACCGGTCTGACGGCTTGTCTTGCTTACTCTGATGGACTCTGTGGAACAGTGGAGCTGTCAAACAACTCCGTTTAAATAAAATGTAACGTAATCAAAACAACAAAAACGAGACCCATTTTAAAATAAGAAAAAAGTACATTTCCTCGAGTGCAATACAATTCTATTATACTGCTAAAGTTGGATGAACAGTCATCAGTAATCACATAACTAGAATCTCATTCCTGAGCAAATTCATTTTAATTAATTATTTAATAATATGATTGAATTATTTTAGCCACAATCATTGAGTTCTTTAAAACATATTCAATGTCTTAAAACATACTCGGGCCAGAAAAGCTTTATCAAGGTGGCTGTACAACTTTTGAACTACATATTAAGAGTTGTTTGAGTGACAGAAAACTATTCAGATTAGATATTAAAGAGTACAACACAGACATGTGTAGTACAAAACAGTGTGTTTAGGATCCCCAAAACAAATAACAATGATCTAACAAAAAAAATGAAAAGAATTTAAACTAGATAGCCTTAGTCTTATTTTATTTAACAGGAGTTAGGCGGAGACAGTGTTGAGATTTACAATACCATACAACTTTCTGTATTGATCATGGTATATTAAGGTGAACTTGTTAATACATATAACATTTAGGTTCCGGGTAATCAGGTATTTGATCTGCTGAACCATAACATTTGACAAACCCATCAGATTTAATTGAAAAAGCACATCATGGCAACACTTCATCTTTATCTTTTTTTAGTCTGATCTATTTAATATGTACTAGTTATTTGATTCAAAATGATCAGTTAATATTATATATTCATTGTTTTGAATGAATAGTTAATAAACCTCCAGTGGAATCATTTATTTAAACTTAGGTACATTTTCAACCTGTGGGAAACACTGACAGGTGTAAAGTGCAAGTATTATGCATGCCATTAAACGGCCTGTTTTGACATCTGTAACAATTAAAAAAGACTCATTTATGTTCCATCAGACTTGTATGAGATGGATGACAGAAAGACGTGGCTGAAACACATTGTGTAGACAGCGTGTTGCATTAGGGGAGTTGTAGTTCTCACCAGAGGAGCCGGGTCAAACTGTAGAATGACATGTTGCATGAAGACCAGCAGGTGGGTTGGCCGTTCCTTCAACACATCTATGTTGTTGAAATGTGCGCACTGGTCATCCATAACCTGAGAGAGAGAGAGAGAGAGAGAGAGAGAGAGAAAGAGAGAGAGAGAGAGAGAGGCCATGAATTCAATTATTATTTGAATTATTTGAAATTACACTAAGCTACTTTGTGCCAGTCCTTTATTCACTCACATCATTGAGATCATTCTCGAAATCCTCATCCTCAGCCCCGATGATGCTCATGGCTGGGTTTGAGCACTGAGCCCCAAACACGCCCTGCTATGCAGAGAAAGGGGAAGACAGAGAGAGGGGAGAGGAACACAAGACAATTAGCAAACATTATGTGCTATAATTTAAACCTGTAGGCTTCCTCTTTGACGTCCTGACTCCCCGCTGAGCAGAGCCAGACATAAAGACAGATTAGGTGAACTTTCCCAGTGAATCACATCAAGCGGAAACTTCCCAGAATCCAATCACGCCTCCTTAAGAGACGACAGGCCTGGTGTGTATTAATGCATTTAATTACTATAAGTAGGATGCCATTCTTATGAGCCAAGCAAGGTTAAGAAATATAAAGCATCAGTTACAGGTTAAGCAAAATGCAGGTGTTTGTGACTTGCAAGAACTAAACTATGATCTGAGGAACTACTGACAAAGCCTACTTGTTTAGTAAAGCTTATTCTGTCCTGATATGCATCATGAGGCTAATGGGAATGGCTGATAATAAATGATAATTCATGGATAATGACGCAATGAAAAAGTTTTTTAGCTAAATAACTTTGAATATTTTATTAAGATGGGGGGTGTTCTCTGAAATGCTCAAGTCCTCTTCCCCCCGGTCTCACCAAAACATGTAGTTTAGGTATTGAAATCAAGAGGGAATAATTCAGTGTTTAACATGTATTGCAAAATAGCATCTTCGATTTAAGCTTTCTCTGAAGTTTGGCCAAATTTTGCCTCTGGAACCTGCTTTTCAGACTAGTGATGGGTTCAGTAATACACAGAGAAAAACACTCATCTAGCCGCCATGACGTAAACCCTTCAGGTCTAAAAATGTAACTAAATTCTAAAAAAAGATTTATGCCCATCCTTGCCTTTGAAATCCATGAATGGGGAAAAAAATGCATTTGAATGGGTGATCAATTTACCCCCACACCACTTCCCCTGCACGCACACACACACACACAAAACACACAAACAACACCTAGCTCTTGTATTCAGTCTTCTGAAGGCCGCAGACCCAGGCCAGCGCCGCTACCGGGGGAACACCCAAACACATAAACACATCAAAAAGCCAACACTGTACAACATGTACCATTGTCCACTGCTAGGTGAGTACAGAGGGCAGAGTGTAAAGAAGTATGAGTCAAAATAAGAGGAAAAAGTGACTCCATTAGTCCCTGTAGGGAATCGAGCCTTGAGAAACTGTTAGGAAGGAGCAGCCTTGTTTTATTAAAGTTATTTATAGATTCAGAGTTTTGAATTACAAAACTTTACACATCCAAGTTTCAAAGCCATTTTGTATGATGGTAGTGAATGAATAAAGTAAGACTTTTATCTAAAGGCTCCGAAAATCTGGAATAATCTGCCTGAGATGAGTCTGTGTCCTCTTTTATGTAAATCATATAGCTTACCCTTACTTTAGTTTATGTAGTTCTTAATTTATACTTTCATTTTTAACTGCCAGTTGTAAGTTGTCATGTTTTATTTCGTATTTTATTACATTATCGTGATTAACTGTTTTGGCTTTATGTTGTGAAAAAGCCTGAAAAGTGCTTGATGTAGAAAGATTATTATTATCATCATCATCATCGTCATTATTATTACTATTATTACACCAGAAGAATAACAACCTGAGTTGTTTTTTTAAAAGCAATATATTTTGATATATATATATCAATATTACAACATACAATTACATATACTGGATAGAAAACTATGGCTGAGTCAATTGAAGGATGTTTTACAGTTCACAGAGCATAATAATAATAATAGTAGATAGATAGTTAGCTGTTTGCCTGTTTGTGTGTTTTTTGCTTTTACTGTAGAAAATCGCTGTAAATGTGCAGATTGTTTAAGTAGCATTAAAAGGAGAATTCCGGCCAATTTTTATGTTAATCTTGATCACTATAAATACGTTAGTACTGTTGACTGAAATAACCCCGACCTGAATCGGTGCAGGCAACATGGAGCAGCTGCAGCTACGTGTACAAGCTTCCACTGAGCTAAAATGGCAGTTAACGGGGCAAGTTGAAGAGTGCCTTTGTGCCTCTTAACAGACACACAATGCAATTAATATGTCTTTACAACATGAAGAGGGCCCTTGTGTAACATCAAGATGTGTTTTCAACTCAGACATTGTTTTAATTCACCTACCCTGTCTTGATCTTGCTGGTGGGTAGCTTGCTTGCCTGGTTAGGTGATAGACCAAGCATTTAGCTGCTAGCTGTTAGCTGCTATTGAAAAGTGTGTTCAGCCCGGCTTTTGTGAAATTCATAAAGCAGCAGTTCTGGGTTTATTTGTAGCTCATCCATTTTGTGTGTGATCGATCTGGTGTTGGTGAGTAGTAAGCTTGGCAGTGTCGATTGTGTGCTAGTTTCCTTCGCCGGGCAGGCAGCCTTCGTCCCCGCCTTCCTCGCCTCCCGTAGCCGAGACGAACTCCCTGAGCGCCCGGTGGAGTGGAAATTTTAGTTTATTTTCTCCTCTCCTTTCTTTCTCTCTTTTAGCTCAGTGGAAGCTTGTACACATAGCTGCAGCTACTCAGTGTTGCATGCACCGATTTAGGTCGGGGGGGGGGGGGGGGGGGGGGTTCAATCGAAAGTACTTGCATATTTATAGCGATCAAGAATAACATAAAAATGGTCCAGAATTCTCCTTTAAGTAGGAACTGAAAACTCACTTAGTGGTTACAGTTGATAAAGGAAATGTGAGTCTGTACACGACCGCAGTTTGATTCAGGGCCTGAATACAGTGTTTGTTTAAGTGGAAAGCGGGAGAGCTGATAAATGCATTGAGGTCAAGGTGAGTTCTTGTAAAGAGTCAGAGCTTTTAGTTGAGAGAGAGAGAGAGAGAGAGAGAGAGAGAGAGAGAGAGAGAGAGAGAGAGAGAGAGAGAGAGAGAGAGAGAGAGAGAGAGAGAGAGAGAGAGAGAGAGAGAGAGAGAGAGAGAGAGAGAGAGAGAGAGATGTGTTCATTCATTGTCCTATCCAGTGGGCTGCGGTTTGAGAAAGGCCAGTATTGGAGAAACATGCGTAGGAGGGGTTAGCCAAACAGAGAGTCACAGGCCTGTCAGGGCCATGAATCCCCATGCACACGCACGCACAGACACAATCACAGACACAGACACACACACACACACAGACACACACACACAGTTATGTCACCACAACAACAACAGCCAATAACATTTCCCGGTGAAAAGATAAGATTCCTTCACTATTACAGCACTACTGAAAACTATTTTCATGCACATCATACATTGACAGGCACGTAGGAACAACAACTCCGTTAATTGAGAAGGCATCAGAAATCTAGTAGAATTTCAGTCACCTGTATTCACTTCAGTTTCCACAATTTGGGCAATATAACCTCATAAAAGACATACATTTGTCAGTTGGCACATGACTTAGTTTATACTATTTTATCTGAAAACATATAAAGCTATCTTTATTCGTATAGCCAAAAATGTGCCTTAGGGCAACAGGGCATTACAAACTGCATAACAATCCTGCTCATCCCTAGACCTTAGCTTCAGATGAATCTCCCAAAAAGAATGTATTGGTGGGTACAATGTTGGTTTAGACACACACGTTCAGTCTAGTGACAAATTGGGCCACAATTGATGGACGCAACCTGACTGTGAAAGCCATAGCATGTTAGAAGAATATTTGGATTATCAATTAATCTGCAGATTATTTTCTTGATTGATTACCTGTTTGGTATACAAACTGTTGTAAAAATTAGGTCCCGCTAACAGTTCAAACTCAAAGGTTTTCACTTTACTACTACATAAGACAGAGAAGCAGAACATAGTTTGAAATTGGGAAAGGATAATAAATTGCAATATATTGCTGAATACTGCAATATATGTTTAAAATTTCAATATCGTATTGGGACATTAGTGTATCAAGATGATATGGTATTGTGAGGCCTCTGGTGATACCCACCCCTAATTCTCTCCAAATAATGGGGGCGGTTATTGGAAAGCTTTTGTATCATGTGGACGCACCGAGTTTCTTATGGGGGCAGCAGAAACTACGCGCTAGAGCTTTAAAGTAACTACAACGGCAAATGAACGGCTGTGGCTCAGTGGTAGAGCGGTCGCCTGCCAATCGGAAGGTTGGTGGTTCCCCCTGCAGTTTCATGTCGAAGTGTTCTTGGGCAAGACACTGAACCCTGAGTTGCCACCGAAGCAGTGCCATCGGAGTGTAAATGTGTGTGAGTGTTTATCTGATGAGCAGGTGGCACCTTGTACGGCAGCCTCGGCCACAGTGTGTTATTGCGTGTGAATGGTGAACGGTTCTTGTGCTATGTAAAAGCACTTTGAGTAGTCGTTAAGACTAGAAAAAAGCTATTTAAGAACAGTCCATTTACATGTAATGGTTATTTACATAATTGATTAATCTATCAGTCATTACTATAATAATTTCCAAAAAACTGTGAAAAATGTCCTTCACAATATCATAGAGCTAAAGCAGATTTCATTAAATGTTCTTCCAAATCATAAAATTTACAAACATGTAAGACCAGGAGATTTTAATTTTATAACTTGGACCCATTACATGTTTGGCACTTTTTATAGAAAATAAACATTTACTTGATTGTCAAAATAGTTATAATATTTTCAATCAAATAATAGATTGACTACTCGTTGCAGCTCTAATAGTGACTAAACTGACAGTGAATGACTTCTTTTCGCATCTCAGTTAACTGTTTGACTCACGTAAAATGCAAAACAAAAAGAGGCTTGTTAAACCTTAAGGAAAGCTGACTCTTATAAAGACATTGCAGCTATTATGTTGCACTAGTGATCGCAGCATTTCAGCCCCCTCATTACGGGAGATGCTAAAGACTATCCCTTGTTATTGTTATGTCTTGGTTGATATTGGAGTTACTGTAATACATGTTCTTACTCTAAGAGATGAATTAAAGTAGTCAGGGGAAAGCCAATTGGGCATGTCTTGGAGGTAAGTAGGGAAGGTCAACTCTGCTCAACATTTAAAGAGCACAAGAGTATAGAGGGGCAGGAGTGGGAGCCTCCTTTGCCCAGATGGAGCCAAGTGGTACATTCCAGCATATGGCACAGTTCAGACAACAGATGGAGACTGTCTGTGAGCTTCAACAGTAACCAGACCCTCTTCCCTTCACCTCCATTAGTACACGATAGCTGGCAAAAGCTTCAAAATGTGAGGGTCCTTCCTGGCTGATACAGACGTGGCTGAATTAGAAAGAAAAGACCACAAGTAGTATACAGCATTTGAACAGAGCGTCCCAGAGGTACTGTGATCAGTTCCGGTGCTCCTGTGAGTCGGCAGCTGCCCCCCAACAGGCCCTCCCCACCCTCCCATCACATTCCATTACTAACTAAGTGTCAGGTGGCATCCATCCAATGATAGCCATCAAGCGTACGTGCCTTTGTGTGTGTGTGCGTGTGGCTTAAGACTGAGCACGTATGTGGGAGGGGGCCATTCCTATGTGATTGTGGGGAGCTGCCGGTGAACGTGCACGTGTGTGGTATATGACAACTGATCTTTACAACAGCATTCCTTCTTCATCTCTGACCAGGCCACGCTCTAATACTGTACATAAGCATAAGAAAAAGAAGAAAAATCAGCACCTGTTTCATCAGACCTCTCGAATATTTAGACAAAGCAGCAGCACAGTTTAGCGTTTCATTTTTCCACCAGCTTACGCTGAGAGGTCACGCTGCAAGCCTAATAATTACTGAGTCACTGTTACATCAGCTCTTATGCAAACCCCACATCCATTGTGAAACCACTAAAAACAATTAACGTTTTTAATAAAATTGAGATTGAGAAGAAGTGGGGCATCTTTGGCGTATACTGCTTGCACCTGTCAATCAAGCTCCTACAATAACATGACGGGGTCTGTCAGAGGGTAGTGTGATACGTCTAGTGGTGAAGGATCATGACCAGGTCAAGTGATGAAGTGCTTATACATGCAGTGGAACCACACAGTGTATGGTTCTAGGAGTAGAAGTGTGCTAATATCATAATTTTTCAGAACGAACCCCACAGTTGGAATATCATTAACAGTGGTCTCTAAAACAGACAAATCTTTAAATAGACGTATCCGCACCAAGACAGAATCAATGCAAGAACATTATCTGTGTGAACAGACAAAGTTTTTATCTTAAGTTTAGCAAACAGTTACATTATAAACAATTTTTTCTCACAATAAGGCTATTTATAGATAATCACG
>NC_048412.1:20104556-20106023 GCF_013103735.1 Etheostoma cragini | reverse complement strand
TTCCCAGGAGTGGCCGGCCGCCCAAAATTACCCCAAGAGCGCAGCAACGACTCATCCAAGAGGTCACAAAAGACCCCCCAACAACATCCAAAGAACTGCAGGCATCACTTGCCTCAGTTAAGGTCAGCGTTCATGCCTCCACCATCAGGAAAAGACAGGGCAAAAATGGCCTGCATGGCAGAGTTCCAAGGAGAAAACCACTGCTGAGCAAAAAGAAAATCAAAGCTCGTCTCAATTTCTCCACAACACATCTTGATAATCCCCAAGACTTTTGGGACAACATTCTGTTGACCGATGAGACAAAAGTGGAACTCTTTGGAAGGTGTTTGTCCAAGTATATCTGGCTTAGAAGGAACACTGCATTTCATAAAAAGAACATTATACCAACAGTAAAATATGGTGGTGGTAGTGTGATGATCTGGGGCTGTTTTACTGCTTCAGGACCTGGAAGACTTGCCGTGATAAAAGGAATTATGAATTCGGCTGTCTACCAAGAGATCCTGAAGGAGAATGTCCGACCATCTCTTCGTGTACTCAAGCTGAAACGATCTTGGGTTCTGCAGCAGGACAATGATCCTAAACACACCAGCAAGTCCACCACCGAATGACTGAAGAAAAACAAAATGAAGACTTTGGAGTGGCCTAGCCAAAGTCCTGACCTGAATCCTATCGAGATGTTGTGGTATGGCCTTAAAAAGGCCGTTCATGCTCAAAAACCCTCTAATGTAACTGAATTAGGACAATTCTGTAAAAGCCTCATTGCACGTTATCGCAAACGCTTGGTTGCAATTGTTGCTGCTAAGGGTGGTCCAACCAGTTATTAGGTTTAGGGGGCAATCACTTTTTCACACAGGGTCATGATGGTCTGGATTTTTTTTCACCTTTAATAATAAACACCTTCATTTACAAATTGCATTTTGTGTTTACTTGTGTTGTCCTTGACTATTGTTTAAATTGGTTTGATGTTCCGAAACACTTAAGTGTGACAAACATGCAAAGGAACAGGAAATGAGGAAGGGGGCAAACACTTTTTCACACCACTGTAAGCACCTCTGCTGCTGACATACAGTATTAGTTACTATCTCAGCAATTGTTACTTATAACATCTTTTGATTATACTGATGCGTAGGTTTAATTTTTTTTTTTTTTGTTGAAAAGTGTGCCCATCTCTTATATTGGGGAAACAAGTGTTGTTTTCAGCACATGCATCTAATTGTCCCCGGGGAGTAGACAGAGGACAGTGGTTAAGGTAATTGCTGTCTGTCACGTTTTTTATGTTTTTTATACTACCACTCGGGAGCCGTGAATTTCGCTTTTAAAGAGTAACTCTAAACACCAGGGGGAAAAGCACTGCCCTCTGTGGTTGAAAGTTTAAAGCCTGTTGGACATCTAACTACTACACCATTCATGGGTGTGGATCACAAGAGGGCTCTAGGTAGAAGACTACCTTTTTTTTTTTTTTTTTTT
>NC_048412.1:20102887-20104456 GCF_013103735.1 Etheostoma cragini | reverse complement strand
AAACACTTAAGTGTGACAAACATGCAAAGGAACAGGAAATGAGGAAGGGGGCAAACACTTTTTCACACCACTGCATGTGTTTTAAAAAATAAGTCAACATCATAGAGCATAAAGGTTACTATTTGAACTTTGAGTGTAGTGATACGGTGTAAAATGTAAAAGATCACTGAGAAATACTTAGCATAGCTTGTATCTTCCTGTACAAAAAAAACACTAAAATTAGAACTTGATTCATTTACACTTACTACAAGCACTTGGCCACAGAAGCCATTGTACAAGTACAAGTCCCTGTTCTCTTCTTACCCTAGGTCACAATAGGCTGTGTCCTGTCTTCTATATGCTATGAGGGCAATGTCCAAAAACAGTCGAGCAGCTAATGGCTATAGCTTGCTGTGTTTGTACTGCTGTTTATCTGGCTCTCTCATCAGGCCATGGGCTCATTAGCAAAGACTTGGGGATTGCTACCAGCACCACTGCTCCTCCACTAGCTGCTCCCTGAGGCGCCTGAGCAAAGGAGAAAAAAAATAAAAAATAAAAAAAAGAAATGGGGGAAGGTGGCAAATGGGGAGGCACACAGACAGGATGTGGGTGTAATTTCCTCAGGAAGCTATCGGAGCCATTTCTTGTATGACCTTACCTATCAGATGAAAAGAGACTGAGAAGCAAGATAGACAGAAGGAGAGATAGGCAGAGAATGATAAAGGTTGAAAAAGCAATAGCCCCACAAAATAAGAGCTCAAGTGTTACTGTAAGAAATATTTCAAACAAAACTACATCAAACCAACCTCCTGTGCCACTCGTCTCTAAGTTTACATGGGAACTAGAAAAGGAAGTTACCGCGCTCAGCATGAACGAAACTTGAGATTGCTCATGAGAAAGTGTGAGAAGGAAAAGATGGCCTATAACGGCAGGGTTTAAAACATTTGCATTCTGAATGGGGTATTAGACACCAGTGAGATGTCCTTTTGGCAGTATGATGGTTTTGAGACTGATACACCAAAGAAATACACCAAACAGAAATGAAACAAAAGCTGGATCCTCACTATGAAAAGTCTCGTCAAACTTATACTATCTTTACAATACTTTTTCCTCGGGCTTTCACAGAACATATACATGTTTAAAACACCCAGACTCGTTTTATCTAATTTCAATGCCTGTATTCATTCTAGAACTTACTTGGACTAGTAAACATGACTGTGGCTGCAAGGACTAGCCTATCTTCACCCTATAGACTAAACAGAGAGAGAAAAGGAGCAAGGGGCCTAGTGAGGAGGGAGGGGGAGGAGAGGGAGCTTGGAGAAGAAATTAAAAGAGGGGACATGCTGTATCAGGAAATGAAGAACAAGGCAGTAACAGTGGAAAGAAAGAAAAAAACAGCCAATGTAAACATAAGTGTGAGAAACTCTGGATAGTTAAACATGCACAAAAGCATTCAGAAACTGTGTTTGAGCACAGACCTACGGCTTCAAGCTTACAACCTTTGCATATCTTTGTCTATAGTGTGTGTGTGTGTGTGTGTGTGTGTGTGTGTGTGTGTGTGTGTGTGTGTGTGTGTGTGTGTGTGTGTGT
>NC_048412.1:20055605-20102787 GCF_013103735.1 Etheostoma cragini | reverse complement strand
AATTAAGTGTTAACGAGCAGTTGGACAGGTGTACCTAATAAAGTGGCCGGTGAGTGTATATACATATATATATATATACATACATACATACATACATACATACATACATACACACACAAACTGGAGATGCGGAGGAAAAACATGGGCATTGAACACAGTGTGTGCTGAATGACACTATGACTAGTGACTACACTAGCGACTGAAGGTCAGGACATATCAACCTCTGCTGCTTTGGTTTCTTATCTTTTTTAATCTGGCTTTCGCAAGCCCCTGATTTAGTAAAAGTGCCAAAAAGGTATTACTTCTGAACAGATTAGCTTAACATACAGTACAAGCATCTTAAATCATTCCACAAACACCAACTTGATTAAAGATTACAATCTTATCAACTCGCAGAGATAAAACATTTCAAGATAACAAGACCTAATGTGACTGAACGTCTGCATGTCAGTTCTAGTAGGTAAAAGGGCAACAGAATAGTTGTCTGAACATTACAGAGGGCAAAGTTATCTAAAAAATCTCTTCACTGCACTGACAGTAAACAAACAACAGCGGAGAGGGTGCACTGCCAGATATATTAGATAGTGTGTGTACATGGTAAGTGATGTCAGTGTATGCCGGGGAGAGGGAGAAGCTCATCTGTGTTGAAGGTGTAAATACCTTCTTAAATATTTTTTACTCTACTTTTTGAAGACCTCGTCTTTTTTTTCTTCTATAATCCCACTACATCTTGTCCTATTTTCCTGTCTCTCTCTCTCTTTCTTAACTTCCTTCCTCCGTCTTCTCCACCTTTAGCCTAAAAGAAAGCGAACCCTTGTTTGATCGCTCCAAGACAGCCAGTGCATTCATGGCCGGCAGACAAGGGCCAATTATGTAATTCAACGACCATTACGTAGTGGCTAAAATAAGATTATAGCCAATAGAGCAGGGAAAACACAGGCAGGTCTTTTTATTGCCTTCCATGTTAGTCAGCTATAGGTCCAAGCAAATCCTATTGTTGAATCCCTCTGGGTTTTCGGATTTCAAAGGGACTTTTTGCTCCACAGACATGTCTCATCCACTAACAATGTCAACATGAAAGTTGAGAGACTGCAATGACCTTTTCTTGATCTGATTTTATTTGGATAAAATTGTTGCAGAGAATCCTCGACCATATCTCTTTATATGATTTTAGCTGAGCAGACATTCCTCTCAGGAGGTTTTTAATGATGCTGAACAATCCCCACCCCCACCCACACAATCTCAATGCAAGACTTCCCAACATTTGAGGATAACTTTAAGGTATCCCAAATGACAAGCTACTGCGGAGCCTCCTCCCTTCTGCATGCATACAACCACGCATGTTCACAAAAGTAATCTACCTTCTCTTCATTTTCTATTGTCTCTCCTTGGGGCCAAAGTACACATCACTCTCTTGCTCCAACAAACTGCCAGCCCCACCCCCAGCCTCCATCTCCCCTGTCCCCATATAGAGGTCATCGACTTCATGGAAACAGTTGATGGGCGGGGGCCAATCGACTGGCATGGATTGGCAGCTCAGAGTAAACCTCCAGCTTGGCCTAACTGCTTCCATGTGGGTGTGGGTGTGTGTGTGTGTGTGTGTGTGTGTGTGTGTGTGTATATGTGTGTGTGTGTGTGTGTGTAGCAGTAATTGCTAAAGCCAACACAGAAACATCTGATTGACATTTTGTGACACAAAAAGCTCCTCATCCATTCACAAGTCTGTTGTGTGAATTCGTGAACTGTGTGTTTGTGTGTGTGTTTGATTGCTGTGGATTTTAATGAAAAATACCAAACAAAGCAACAAGCTGATACTAGACATTTTTGGAAGGAATTCAGCCTGGCGGGAACCGAAGTCTCTGAGGCCAAATGCCTCTGTACTTGCACACCTTGGTTCATCATGCCAGAAGTTTGCAATCCAGATATTTAACATTCTTCTCTCCCTCAGGACATACCTATTAATAAGGCATCAAGTAATAATTCAATCTTTATCCAAGACAGTTCTTTGTCCTGATCATAATCAATGTTTTACCTCAAATTTAAATCTGCAATGATTTATAGACTCCAAATGTGATTAGCTAACACTCAAGAAAAGGCAAACCATAGAGCTGAACATTTTCATATTTGAGAAAGCGTAATCCCCGGATTTAACATTGCACTCAACACTGTCAGACTCACGATGGACAGTTATATAATAAAAGAAGCAAATGATCAATACAGCAGAACTAACGCTATCCCAAATCCATCTCCTGTCAAAATCTTCTGCCTACATTACCCACAATGCAAATCGGCCACTAACAGTTCAGTTAGAGAATCGAGTGTGTTATGAGCGGCTTATGAAGCCTCGAGCAGAGATGAGGAGCGGGCTACAGAGGTCTGGTAAGCTCACTTCTTTCTTACTCCACACCTCTAGATTTGTAATTGTTAAACTTGTAGTCTTAGTTGGTAAATCTTGGCCTTAAACCTTCAAAATTGAAATAGAAATTATGAAATACTGTGTTATTGTAAAAGCTTCATTATCATGTATCCTTAGTGTTACAACATTTATTACAATATCAAAAATACAAGAATCCTTTTTGTTTGTAAAAGCCTGTCTTGTCAGCAGCAAACACTCAGACTTGAAGACCTTTCACCCCACCATACCCCCCATTTTTCACTCCTCAAGAGTAAACATCATCTATGGAGTCGAGTCTCGGTTTTTCCACTGTGACCCTCAAATGAAAGAGCTCATTCTCCGTTTCCTCCCTCTCTCACTCGCTCTCCCTCACATAAGCTTTCCAGCCAGCCATCCCTCTGACTCACACTTGGACAGAGGGATGTAACTCTTTCCATTTTCTACCTTTTTTTTTTTCAAGAGTGCAAGGAACAGGCTGCTGTAGCCCAGGTTATACTAGCACAAAAACCCTCCTATCGTTAAGTGTGAGAGCTGAGATTGGTTGCATTCAGTTTGGTCTCTGAGGGGGTCATTCAGTTGTTGGGGGGATGTCACTGCTGCACACACATGACTCGCATGTCTCACACATGCACACACAACCACACATACTGCAAACAGGAATGCTTGTCTAGTTTGACTGCAGTGTGTGAAACAGTGCTGAATGACAGCAGAGAGATGACATCGACAGGTGAATACACTGAGCTGCCTGTGTGAGCTAATTTCACTTAAAAAAATCATTGTCCTGTAAATGTGCTGATAACATATAACTACTGAACAGTTGCATGTATGTGCTAGCTTCACAGTGAATGGTCTGAAATGAACACATGAAAAAATAATCAATGGTTTGCCTACATTAACATATTTTGTCAGCTCAGACAAAGGGCAAAACAAGTCAGTACAAACGAGTGTAGTGGGGCTCTGTATTCCAATAATACTTTGTTACACTCTTAACATACAACTGTACTAGAGGTGGCACGGTTCATTTGTGAAATACTCAGTCAGTGGAGTTAACTTTTAAAGCTATTTATAAATCCTAATACTTTTAACTGCTTACAATTGGCAACATGGCAAAATTCTTCTGTCACAGTATATCTAATCTTCCATTGCAATAGCAACATAAACTATAGTGTAAATGCTATAGTAAATGACTCTATTGGTAATTGTTCTAGTCACTCCCTAGCTACTATATAGTATCTATGCGAACAGTCTTTAATTAGTGTCTTAATTCTGAATGTGAAATGAATCCATTATATTGTCTCACAATAGAATGAATAAAGTAGCGTCCATAACATGCACCCTCTTTTTAATTCCATCTTAATTAGTGCATTTTAAAAGGTGCAAAACCTTTCACAAATGATGCAAAATATAAAAATGTGTAAAGTAGTAATTTAGCGCTGATTCTGATTACAGTGTAAGTATCTATGAATGAATGCAGATGTGAACAAGGGAGGGATTTTGAATGACACCATAGCCTTTCGTAATAGGTATTTTTAACAGCAGACTCATTAAGATAGAAAAAGCACAGGCATTAGCCTACTAATAACATCTACATGGCTCTGTCCCATTCAATTGTCCCAGTAAGTCCGGACAGTGTGACACTGATCAAGCATGGACACAATACCTGGACCTTTACCTAAAGCAGCTAAATGGAACACAGCCATTACTAATCATATTATTTACACCTGTACACTTGTTTCTAGGTGAAAAGGCCTATTTTAGTATGTTATGATACTGACTATTCTCTGAAAAATGCCATTCATTGATGCAATAATGTCAATTTGTAGCTAATCTGGTTCAAAATCCAGTAAATACTGGACAAAGTAACACACACACACACACACACACACACACACACACACACAAAGAAATTCAGCAGATTTCACCAATCTGCAGTAAAGAACAGCCGCCCAGTCCTCTCTGCCTCTCATTATCTGCTGTCTGTGCATCAATCTAACTGCAGCCAGAGAAGAATATCTGTGTTTCCTTTGAAGTCCGAACCTGACTACAGTAAATTATTAGCTTGTCTTCAACACAGCTCCAGGCCCTTAGGACACCCCCTGGCTGTTCCAACTGTAGGGGCCTACACCTGTCATTCCAGTTGTTAGGTATCTCTCAGAGAGTTAGCGATGCCTCACTGTAGCCATATCCAAGTTTATCTTTCTACTCTCTGAGAGACTGTTGATGTGGGTGAGTTTACGCAGGCCTATCACAATAGAGAGAGAGAGAAACAAGGAGGGAGAGAGCGGCACAGCAACTCAAATTAAATCGCCAACATTCCTTTAAAAGGAAGAGAAGGTAGCCTTTGGGCTCCAGACAAGCCTGCACTTGTAAAAACGTGGAGAGAGAGAGATGACAAGTGCAGTGCTCCTCTAGTTTAGCAGAGCGTAACAGGAAGTGGCAGGGCCCTGCTTCACATGGGGCCTCTGGGGTGAAGCGTCTGGCTGGGAACGTGTCACAATCTCCGAAACCGCCAGATGCAACGCCCTTAACACACCCATGGCACCGTCTAATAATTTGCAAACCTACTCCTCGTTAAAATTCAATGGAATTATGTGTTTGTTTAGACAAAGCCTAATACCTAAACCTTGCATCAGTGAAAGCCACAGCAGCACAACAAATCAGTTAAACTAGCCTGGCCAAAAAAAGGAGGGATTAGTGAAAACATGAGGGTTTACTGGTTTGCACAATCCACACTGTTCCAGCCCCCTATCTTCAGTTAATGACTACAGTGAGATAATGAAGCCACACTACAGTGAATGCAGTTTCCTATTAGCACAAGAAAACTCGCAAATTCTGCATAGACAATGTCCTCTGTTTCACAAGGCAAAATCATCATGGGTAATCAATTATATGCAGACACTAATTACTGAACACTGTCAGACTGAAAACTCCCACTCTATATAGGCTAATTAGATGAGTGATGGTATAGGAAAAGAAGGAGGTAGCGGGACTCATGTCATATAGCCTTCCTTCATGGTGTGCTAAAACAATGTTGACAAATAAATATGAGGTA
The DNA here is from genome assembly GCF_013103735.1 of Etheostoma cragini. NCBI lineage: Eukaryota > Metazoa > Chordata > Actinopteri > Perciformes > Percidae > Etheostoma > Etheostoma cragini. Next base: position 20,097,340 of record NC_048412.1, on the reverse strand, counting down.
AATGGAAAGCTGTCATTCAAGTTTCTATAACCACAGTGCTGAGAGCCTTTGATTTAAATGGACAGAGCAGAAAACAACAGAACATACCTTTTAATACTACAAAAGTACAAGCAGCTCCATATTCAGTTCATATACAGTGTTTTCCTTATGAGAAACAACCACATTACTTTTATGACACATGTCAGCAGGATACTCTTGCAAAGGAGATAAGAATACATGAAACTTCACAAGGTCACCAGCTATAAACTTAAGTGACACAGTATAAACCCCCCGTGGGAATATTAAAGTGATTTGTAGTTTGGTGGAAGATCTAAAAAGTCGTAAAATCCTACATGGCTTTGCCAGAAAATACACACGGGCCAACTCTGCTATACTACCTGAAGTTGTTATACCCCTTTAACTGCTTCTGACACATACTTCAGATTTCCTAATGGGAGTCATTATTGTCCCGTTGCTACATTCATTAACCACAATGTTAAATAAAACCGTTATCAGCTCGTTTATTTTCTATTGAGTACGAGATATGTCGTGCACGGTCAGCCGAGCACAGCATTCCTTTATGTGGCGCTAACCGTCTGCAGCTCGGGCTGGAGTAAGCCATTTCTTTCGGTAAAACAAACATCCCTGACGACTTGAAATTTACCACACAAAGCCTTAAAAGTTCAAAGTCTTTATCATGTTCGTTAGCATTAGTGTTGAATTAAAATACTCACCCGTGAAATCAGAGAAAGAGACAGTCGAAGCTTCTAATAGGTTTCCTGTTCGAAAGTTGCCGTGTGTCAGTGGGAAAAAAACATTGTACGCGGAAGTAGCTACACATCAAAAAGAAAAGGAAGAAAGCACAGGGTGATTAACAGAAGGTGGATAAAAAGTAAAGAGTTACCAAAAATAACCGAGCAAAATAAAAACACACATAAAAACCGAATGTTATGTAGCCTAACTATTTGCCTATTTGAGTTTTACAGCTCGACTGTGAAAGTTCAAAAAAAGAAAAAGTAAACCGTCTAAAAACGGGTTGTTTCCGCACTGTGTTACACAGTAACTTGTCCCCATAGCACATACATATTTAATTAGCGTGATGTTAACGTTTTTACATGGTTTTGTGTTTTGTGAAAGCTACATGTTGGTCTTTACGAAACATGTTGCTACAGTATGTCAACGTGTTGTTAACATTTTTTTTAAACCGGTCTTTAATAATTATTAACCTATGTTCTACCTTAACATCGGAGCCCTGCTTAAAGCTGACTTGTTTCCAATCACTAGTATTAATGGCTGAGATGCTTGCAGCGAAGAGAAAATGCGAATTCTTCCTATATCACTTTCCTACTGTTATCTCCCAAACAACCTGTGTTTAGCATACATCATTTCACTTTTTTGTTCTTTTTCAAAGCTATGAAATGTAGTATATTTTTTATATTTGCCCGTGAATAAAATGCACACAATACTGTGAACCCATGAACAGATTACAGATCATAAAGCGCATGTCTGTCGTGTTAATTAAGGAACTGTTTACGGAGTTGACTCCTCAAATCAAACTTTATTACCTGAGCACTCATCTCACTTCTATCTTAGCCTTCTTCCGCCACCTTGTGGAGAAATATAGACATGACCTGATCGCCTTCACAAATGACGTTACCCGACTGACCCAACAATTTGACCTGTTCTTTTTTAACTAATATGACATAAAACAACATGAATTAAGACGTTCAACGTTCATTCTTGACCTTGTTGACAAAACAATCTCAGCTCAAGCTCCCTTTAGCCCTTATCCTACCCAACATATTTAACACACAATGACTACAAACTACTGTTAGAAACAGCATTCACATCTTAATCTTATTTCTTCTCAAAACAGTATTAGGCTAGCTATGTTATGATTATCATCTGAAGTACATTATTTCAGGAAAGTTTGAGTTAATTTCTAAATTGTGTAAAAGAAAAATATACAGAGCACATGATTACAAATATCTGTCTCCTTCCAAATGACTAACAAAGTGCCTCAAGCCCCCTGATAGAGTGCGAGACTTAAAATTAGGACCCATGGCAAACATTTTACATGTCATTTCTATTTTATCCAATAAAACCGTTTGGGCAGCAGTTGGGTGCTTTTGACTGGGGTCCCAAATACATTGTTTTTTTGTTTGTTTTTAAATTACACATTTAAAACAGAAAACAATTTTATGAAATCATCAGGAAAAAATTGATTGTGAAAGTCATAAAAAACTGAAAATTGTAAAATAAAGCACCCATGAGATATGACAGAAAGTCATATCATAGAAAGTCTACCTCACGCAGGTACCCCAGTTAAATCTACCTCAGAACCAGTTTCCATTCATTTGTAGATATTCGCATTTTGAGCACTTGTCTTGGCTTCTTGTCCTTGATATAAAATCTATCCTTAGATAATTTGGTGACGTCCTTAGATAAAGTGTTTACAGATGACAGGATTGGCCGTTGGGCTGAGAATTAACTGCACTATAATGAGGTCCTGTCACTTCCTACTAGACTCAACCATCTATTTGCTTTCAATCCAGGTTGATCCTCTGTTGTTTGTATTGTGGTTATAACCTTAATAAATCTCACATTTGTAATAGCTGCCGTATGGCGATGTGAGATTGTAGATATGATAGTTGAGGTCTTGAAGTTGTTTGAGTGACTGTTAGAATGTACAAACATTCCTCCATCTTGCCCTTTATGTTCAAACTGTGAAAATATGCTTAAAATCTGTTTTCAGACTTCATTATGTCATTGATTGTCACAACTGTAAAGTTTTGAATGTAAGGTGTTGGTAATATTTGGAGATGCTGTCTCACAACTTGGATATGAAATCAAACTAACAATTTACATGTTTGCAGTGAGAGGTGAAGATAAAGGAGCAGGTATCAGTCCACATGTTGAATGAGCCGCTACAGTACTTCTATCATTAATTGGAAGGCATAGGCGAATATCTGGCATAGGTCTATAAGACAAATGTAATAGTAATAGTAGTACAAGCCCAAAAAATTTGTCTGAATACTCATTACACCTTCTACGGGTGTCCTTGTAATGTACTGTAAGCACATGTTCTACATTAGCTTTTTTTTTTTTTTTTAATAAGAGTGGGTGAATCTTCACCAAATTGCTGTACCAGTGAAAATAAAACAGAAGACAACTTTAATGCACAAAATTAGCATTAGAATCTATATATTACTCTCTTATCATTAACTTCTTATTCAGATTAATGCTTTTAATAATCTATTTAAGTGAGGACAAAATAGTGGCCGCTTTGACAGAAATTCATGAAAAATTGCTGATCGAATCAAATTTCCCAAATTTAATTTTTATTAATATCAGTGCAGGGCAATTACATTTTTTTAAATACTTTGTTTCCCTCATCAACACTATGCAGGATTCATAATCAGTAACCACAATTACAATTTGGCAAATATCAGCGGTCACATCAGAATTATTTATAATATGAACTACAGGAGATATAAAGTGTACCAATAGAACAATGTAGTTTTATTCTAAACATTTTAATATACTGTGGTTTCCAAAAGAATATGCATCAAGGTTTTGTTCACCGGCATGTGTTAGATGAATTTCAAACATAATGATGCATGCCGGTGAACAAAAACCTTGACACCTGACATTGCGCTGCTCGACATCACACAATGAATCCATCCAACAAACTCAGTCAACAACAGTTCACTATCCAGAATAATGTTTATTGCTTTTAAAGATATTCATCTTTTTTGCACTTTCCATTTTTCCTCTTTACAGTAAAACAAAGAGAGATGACAGGTAAAACCACTGCATTGTCATTTTTGGATGTGTACACACACATACACACACTAAGGAAACAGTATTTACAGCTGTTAGTTAGTGTACTCCACATGGAGGTGACTGGAGGCCTTTCCTGTAGCAACTCAACAAACATAGAGCTTTACATTAAGTTTACAATAGAGCTTTCACAACTAATAGCATACCGCCACTGTTTGACAAACCATAGGCTATAAAGGCTATGAAGCTGTACAATATGGTTTAATGTTCACTCTGTGATGGGAAATAGGGCCAGAGAAAGGATGTTTGTCATTAGATCTGCAAACATAAACTATTTTTTTTTTCATGTCTTCAAGCAAAACCAATTGCTCTGCTGCTGGCATGGACAAAAAACACTGATTGAAAAATAATTAAAACATATTTTCGGGGGAGGATTTAAAAACAGAAAACGCAAAGACCAATATTATTCACATTTGACTAATTACAGTACAGTTACACTGGGTGAATTCTAACTATAAAAATAAGTCTACCGGCATATTTTTGAACCCAAAGGGTTCGTATGTTGGGCATCTGGCAAAAATGACCAAGGGGCACAATTAATTGGGGTCGAGAAAACCAGAGACAATTCCCAGTGTGAACTCTGTCCTCATCATAGAAAAACATCTTCAGAGTGCAGATCTTCTGCCGTTAATAATTTAAACTTTGATACACCTAAGCTTATACTTTTTCCAACATGTTTAAATACTGAATTAAATCACAACAATACAGCTAAATCTTATCATAGTGAATAATAATTAAATGTAATGTACACCATAATAAAATATATACACTGAAATATTCTTACAAATTTCTAGGTTGGTCAAGCTCCCTCTGCTCTCTTTTTCTTTCCTTTCACTTCTATGTGCAGGAAATACTTGAACCACAGGGCAAAAATAAAATACTCACAGACTATCACAGTTAAAACTTCCAGAAATATGGAATTTAACATTTAAATGAACACACAAGAAACAATATCATTTAAAAGTGCAAAATAAATGTAGGGGCAACAATTTAACTCACAGGATTTCGGAGGTTGTGGGATTTCATTGTTGGAGACACTGACTAAAAGGACCACCAGGTGGCAGTATTTGACTATGTCTCAAAAGTCATAGTGATTATTTATATAGTCTAAATCTCAAGAATTACGGGACAAATCTGTAAAATTGGATCGATCTGAGCATTATTTGTTGTTCTGTTCTGTTGGTATAGGGATGTTGTTTGTTAATGTTTGTCAAGGCAGGCATTGGTGTGTTGTAATTTACCACCTCACTGCCTTCTGTCATAGCTCGGCTGCAGACAGCACGCTGTAGAGTAGTTGCTGGCAACGTGTAAAACAAGTCTACAAACCATGGAGGGATCATTTGGTGTGAGAGATCACAACAGAAAGGACAAGATGGCGACACAGACAGCTCATGCCCTCAAACTGTATGCGCTATATGTCCTAAGATGGACGAGTCGGTAGTTTCATGGACCGTAGGCAAGTTAAACACTTACACAGCAAACAGGAAAACAGAGGTTTCCTGAAAGAAGTCCCTATCAAGAGTGATCGGGGGTTTGACAATTTAAATCAAAAAAGTGTCTCAGAGAATAGAAAGGATTGAAGGAGAGGAGAGAAAAAGAGAGTTATCAGAGCACAGACTGGCAAGATGGTGGACGTGGGAGAAAATGTATTAGCTGTGTATCATTTTGAGAGTCTCTGTCTCCCTGTGTCTTTCATGCAGAGCCACAGAGGGGGAAAGTGACGGAGGCAGGGACGGGGGTGGGGGACTGATGGGCATCAGGCTCTTCAGAGGATGTGGGGACACTGTCGGGGGAAGAGATGAGATGGGTGGCAGCACGCTCCCTTTCTTTCCATTCAACACTATCTGTGATCGGTGGCCCAGGCTGGATTCCTTCCTGATGCTGAATTCCTGCTCGTTTTCGTTGTCCGAGCTGCAGTCGCTCAGATCTGTGATCTCTAGGTCTGAGTCGGACTCCAGGTCCTGCTTCACTCCTCCTCTCCTCTCCGTGGGGCTCTGCCGACCTGTCACAGTCCCGGCTCCCAAGTCGACTGCTCCCAGACCCAGACTCAGCCCCGTCCCTAGAGGATTGGCCTCCACCCTTTCCCTTTCCCCCAAAGACGCCCCATTGCCAATGTCCGTCCGACCCAGTGACAGGCTCCCTGGGTAGGTTGGCAGGCAGAGTCTGACTGGCTGACCACCCGCAGTGCCGTTTGTCCCTCCGGTTTGCCCCGCTGCGCCCCTCTCACCCCCACCTGCTTCCCCTGGGGGGAGCAGGGAGGAGAAGGGGTGAGGCAGCTGGGAAAGGCTGCTCTGCAAAGGGTTGGGGTAAAATTGGGAGGGGTAAAGGGAGCCAGGGGGAAGTTTGGGGCAGTTATTGAGAGAGAAGGCCCCTGAGAGGTAGGGATTGAAGCCCCAGGGGTAGTCAAAGGGTGGATTGCGAGGATACGGGCCCAGCAGGGATGGAGGTTTGGTGTAGCACGGGGCACCTAGGACAGAGAAAATTCAGAAATGGAGGTTAGCTCTCAGTAGGGCCAAAGGTTTCTTGACATACAACATCCAAAAATGTTCACTAATTATGCTCATCGGTATTAGCAATTATAATCAGAAGCCACAGGGGCCAATTGTGGCACGGCTGCTATCAACAAAAAAAAACCTGATGGTTAATTTATGCATGCCAGTACTGGGTAGTACACCCACTTCACACTGCTGAAAACCAGATGTGATCACAAAGACGCTGCACTACATCTAATCAAGCAGAGTTTAAATCTTCCAAACAATGTATTATGTTTTGATGTATGTTAATGAGATGGTTTGCCACATCATCACAGTGGTGACAGTCACATTGTTTAAATATGTTAGCTGAAAAATAATAAAGAATGCATCAGCACCCTGGTCTGTTTACTTCCAGAGGTTCATTCTCTGACAGAAGGTAAACTTGCAAACTGGGGACCTCCTGTCCCCTCAATGTTAACTTTTAGATGTAGCCAATTAAATATAGCCCCATATTTGAATTCAGGTCCTTGTGAGCATTACTTCATATAAGCAAAAGAGGGTACATTTGGGGCGTGCTGGAATACAATTTTAATGAACAAACAAAAGCATTGCCTCTCCACCTACTGTACTTCCTTCCAACTGACAACCAACTCAAACATTCTCTCTCTCTCTGCTGCACTCTAAATCTTTCTCAGTCTACCTCACTCTCTCTTTCACTCTGTTATTTACTATGCAGGGCTAATTTGACAGTGGTGAAGTCTCTGAGTGCTGGGCCAGGAGTAGCTGGCAGACACATGAATATTGAATCAGTCAGGCAGGCCTCACTTGCTTATGAAAACACAGTAATGGGCGCCCACAGGCCACAAACTGAAGCCTGCACCCTCAATTAGGGCCTTCCTGCCTGGGAAGGGATTAGGACAGCAGGGACACATGGGAGGGAGAGGAGGGTGAGAAGGGAAGAAGGGGGGAATAGGACCTGAGGACAAACAGAGTGGGGAAGGAGGGGGGGCAGGTTGTGTGATGAGGAGGGCATGTGTGTGTGCGAGTACATCTGTTTACACATTGCCTCTCTAGCCGTGCACATTCATACACATTGTAATGCACGTATAGAGCATGGAGAAGTACAAACAACACATACATTAACCGACAATATATATACACAGATAATTAGGCAAATAGACACAAATTTGTGTGTGTTTGTTGTCACTAAATGAGAAAGAAGTGGACAACTGCAAAAAAAAAAAAAATGCTGAAAAGGTGGAGGATTTCTCCTTATTTAAACTTTTTTCTTACCACCGCTGAAATGCATAATTCACAATCTACCCTGGCCTCTCTCACCTGAAGCACAGCCTCGCTGCATTGGGACAGCCATCTCTCTTATTTCCTTTAACAATAAATGTTCATGCCTCCCCATATCCTCATTCCTCTCCCTGCTCTCCTCTTTATCTCTACCTTCTCCTTCTCTCTTTGTTTAAGAGGGTCTGTATGCTGCCTATACTGAATGAGGAATGAGGAAGGCTTTGTCTCTGCAGTACTGAAAGATTTCTATTTTTGCACTGGCACTTTTGACTAACTTTTATTAGCTCACCTGAACTGAGGAAGGGGAATGCATCCAGTCTCAGCTTGTCTCCTTCGGGCCCTGGTGCTGTGGTCCCACGATCAAACAGGGACGTTGCCCTGCCAGACTCTGGCAAACGAGGAAACAGGGACTGTATGGCCTGAACAACAAAGAGGGAGAGAAAAAGGGAAAATAATTAAATTAATTTCTGAACTTCCCAAATCAAACACACGCATTGCTACAAATCTGCCCTGATGGCGCTGCTGCATTGTGCGGTGTAAAGTCATATGTTGACAGAAGCACCCATGCGGAGTGTGATGCAAACAGTGACAGAGTTGCAGCAAGGACAGGCTAAAAAGGGGTGTCATGGGACTCAGGGTAAAAAGGGAGGTAGGAGGACGCAGAGGCTCAGAGACTCAAAGGCAGGAAGAGTACAGAGTCAAATGGAGACCAGCGATTAAGATTGTGGGCACAAAGGATAAATGACAAGGAGAGAGAGGGATTGTGGGGCTTGGTCCTGCGTGAAGGGACACAGGACGAATAGGACTGAGATCTGAGAGAATGACATCCATCCAGGATGTAGGGCAGCTGTGTTTGTGTGTGTGTGTGTGTGTGTGTGTGTGTGTCAAGGGCTGCATTTATTTTGTGTTAAATATGTGAAGGAGAAGGAGACAAGGTAAAATAAATGGAACAGTTGAATCTCAGGAATCAAGGGGACAAAGGGGGGATTTTTACCCCCCTAGCAGGACTTTGGATCAATAGTAACTGTCACCCCACAGCCCCAAGTTTGAAAGGCGAGACTGTACTCCCAAGCTGCGAGATCTGCGTTGCTTAACAAACCGCATTAATGACCCGCCATTGATCTGATCTGACGCGACCCCTTTGCTTTCTATTTCTTTGATTTTCAATCGATGACAGATGGATACGCCATCGGAGACAGGGATGAGAGAAGGAGGGGATAACGCCTCCTTTTGTTTTAAGGACAAGTTAAAACCGTCCCCCTCCACTGTCTCCTTCACAGTCTGTGTCTTCTTATCCCATCTTAAGGCTAGTGCAGACACATGATGGATGATTCTCTCTTACTGTACTTTCAAGTCCCGTGTACTTTCTAGGACATTAGTTGTTTAAAATAAATGAATCCTCAAACTGGCACTCACTAAAAGATACTTGTGTACAATGTGTACACTTTAAACGCATTTAAATTGATTTGTTAATTGTTTCATTTTCTCCAAATATGGGATCACTTAAAGAAAAATCATGACATTATTTTTCAATTAAATTAGATAATGTTTCTTTCTTTCAGCATTCTGTTACCATTTATCTCTGTAAAAAATGTACAATCTCTCTAGGCAAATAATACATATTCTATTATTATTACCATTAGAGTTAGTGAATAAAAGATAGACAAGACGATTACCAGACATTCTCTTTTAAAAAGCAAACGCACAGCAGGGGCCTGAGAAACAACAGCAAAATTACTAGAGTGAAATGGATTTCAGTTACCTGAATTAAATCACTATTCATAAAAAGGGAAGGCATAGAGCACTGTGTCTTGCTATTTCTTTTTCTGTTTTCTTTTTATCAGTTATCTCACTTTTTATTCCCTGTGTATTTGAGAACCCTTTTTATTATCTGCTATAAAGACACACCTAACTAAGGAGTCACATCAAATATGGTCATAATGTAGATTTCGGTCTGTATTCTTAAATGTGTCTGACTTTAAATTTCTTTTTTTTATTAACACTTCATTTACTGCATATATTTATCTTACAAAATAAATCCCTCTACCAATCCCACCCTCTCCCAGTCCCTTCATCCTACCCTTCGTACCTCTGGGCTGCAATCTGGTGCGGTGGAGCCCCCGTTAAAGTGGTTCTGGGCCAGAAAGAAGGGAGAGTTGGCCATGTCCAGGATGGGGTAGTTCACCAACACAACCTTACTGAAGTTAAACTTGTAGGTGAAACGCTTCCCTTTGGTTTTGTGCAAAATTCGCTTGTTGTAGTAATACCTGTAAATGTGGAGGTGGGGATAATGAAGAAGGCATAGAGTGTGTGTAAAGGAAAAAGGAAAAGGAAAAAGACAAGAGGAGGGAAGGATTAATATAATGCTTGCATCAAGGTTTTGTGTCTTATTGCTACAAGAAATGAATAAGTAAACAAATTCAGCGCTGCAGGACAAGAGCGAGGCTGATTTCCCACTGTTTGTATTCATCTCCTCCTTACTCAAATCAATTCATGTCTGTCTGACTGCCTTGATTCAATACAATATGGTTCTTTAAAGGGAAATTGTATTCAGCTGTTAGCAGACAAAAAGACAAAAAGCAGAGTCCCTTTACAGCATAGAACAAAAACAACAAAAGAAAATACTTTCCTACTAAATTTCACCATGCACAAGATTTTATCAATTACAAAATATAATGTTTTTTATTATGACGTATAATATGACATGGATTATTGCATTAAAATAACTATAAAAAAGATTCTTTCATGACCCTGAAATTATTAGTGTCTTAATATGAGAAACCAAGCGTACTTCTATGTAAACACATTGATTTCATTCAGAACACACAAATTTGTCACTGTTAAAGTAAAAGTAATTCACAAAATTTTTAGGAAGGATGGTATTTATATGAATCATTATTAGCAATTTAGACCTGATATTATTCAACAAATGTGATTTGTTAATGTAAATGACACTGAGAAGCTGCCACTGTTTTCAACAGTAAAGCACCTTTAAAAAGACAACAAGAGCCGTCTCCATGGTAACAACCTTAGGTGTCTCCCGCTGGGCATGTAGAGCCGCCATCATGCCTGTTTCCTGTGCCACCCACTGAGGTGTCACAATGTACAGTCTGCCAGGATGCAAAGTTGATCAACAGTAAAGGCAAAACGTGGAGCCATCTGGCTCAGGTAAAGGAGCCGAGTGCTCAGATGGGGGAGCGCTGGGGGGAGGGGGAGAGGGGAAAGTGGGAAGTTGCAAATTGAAAAACCTGTGGGTGTCTTATCGCGAGACAGAAGTTCAAATCTCGGGCGCCATTTCTTTCAGCACTTAGATTTCTTCGTTATAAATTGACCACAGGGAGTGCACCAAATACAGAATGCATTAGACAACCTCAGCATTAAATACTGGTGAGCAACGCTTCATTATGCAGACACACAATATCAAACTAACAGCAGCATGTAGGCATCAGCATGTATTCACAGTGGCTGCGCCCAGTGCAATGATGTGTACGTGTTTTGCTTTGCGTGGCAATTGTGCCGTGCCCCTTAATTGAGCAATTAAGTGAGGCTAATTAAGAAGGCTAATTGTGGCCCCAGCCAATTCATAACAATTAGACTCTGACGACAGCCCCCATTAACAAGAGGCCAAAGGAAAGCAAAGGGAGGGTGGTGGGGTAGTGAAACAAGTCGGGGTATGTATTTGCATGAGCAAACTGTGTGTGTGGTTGGGGGTGTAAACTGCTGAAGGTATGGAGAACGAACGGTATAATTTTAATCACCTTCGGCAAGTTTGGTGCCAAGCAGTTTCCCCATTCTCCACTCTGAAGAAGTCCAAGCAATTTCAGACTGGGGCTTAATTTTGAAATCCCTATTGAATTTTTTATTTGGCAGCTCAATGGTGAACTTTCCATTAGGATGTCCACAGATAAGGAGAAAGTGAGGGTATTGACGTTCCCCAGGAAAAGCCCCACCTTTATCTTTCCATTAAACCAACATGAAAAAGATAGACGTAAGTGAGGATTCAGCCAAACAAGAGTAAACAATTTATGTATGATAAACAGCACGATAAAAATCTTGGTTTTTCTGATACCAACAGTGTTGTTGCTTGACATTTTATCACAACGCGCACAAACACATACCTTAGTGCCCTGCTCAGCTTGTCATAGTTCATGTGAGGTTTGCATTTCCTTAACCCCCACAGCCGAGCCACCTCGTCTGGATCCTTGATGACAAACTCTCCATAGTCCCCCTGCCATGCGATCACCCCCTGATACTCCTCCTTCTGCAACAGCTCCAGGATGAAGTGCCAGAGCTGGATCTGTCTGGACCCGGGGCTTGACTCAGGCTTGTAGGCCCAGTCTGGGAAGGCGATCCCTGGGCAGAGGTAACAGGAAAGAGAGGAGGATGAGGTTAGGGCCTGTCATTTGTCTCGCTGCTTGCTGGGGGGTGGGGGGGGGAATCGCTGTCTGAATGACTGATGAGTGATGGAGGTGAGGGATGATGTGTTTAATATCACAGCACGTGCCTTGAGCAATGTTAGTCTGTGCTAATGCCCTCTAGCCTCAACAGATTGGTCAGTGAGATGATGACAGCTCGCTGGGAGAGATCTGATTGATGCTGCTCAGGCCTGAATTCTAAAAGCCAACTGTATGCACATCATAGATGGATTTAAGTAGCTTTTTGACTTCCAAAGGGAATCAGGCACTAACTAACCTTGTAAAAACATTAGATATACAACCAATTACTACCAGAGACTTAATTTGTTTACCAATGTGCGTGTGTATGGTTAATTCTTATTAAAGTGCTGGAATTTCAAAATTCATTTGAACATGTTTCACTTTGATTTTCATGATGATGGCTACGTTTTATCATTTGCTTGTTTTGGCTGCCTGGTTATACTCATATCACACATGTAACAAGGGTCTAGATTTAGAAGTATGTTTGAAGATGTCTGCACATATGTGAGTGGTTGATTGTACAAAATGCATGACTTTACGCAAACTTGGTCAACAAAGAAATTATACCCCTTGCATGAGCTTGATTGCGGGACTGACCTGGCGTCCAGAGTGCGGGCACCGGTGGGAGCAGCAGATCACTGACGCAGTTACAGTCCATACCTCCACAACACCTGGACCAAAACACAGAGATGGCATAGTGGTTAAAGACAAAGTCAGAAAACAATGATTACTAGACTTTTGCATTTATACATTTTGAAAAACCAGAGGAAAGACATTTCATTGAAAAATATTTGCTAAAGCTAGAACAACTACCCAACAGGTTTTATTTCAGTGAGTTGAAGTTGACAAGTGTAAACTTTGTTGAAAATGGAGGTATTGCATAAGAGTCTAAGGGCGTAATAGGATCAACAACATACCTCAAATCAATGTGAAATATGGCAAGGTTATGTTTCATATGTCTTAGGTAGAGATCAGGTGTTTGATGGATGTGATCTTGTGTGGCCACCTGAGGCTGTGTCTGATGCAACATGGTGGACATCCCTATAGTGCATTTATGAACACAGGGAATTAAATAGACTTTTGAAAACCAAGTTAAAGTTGGGTCATATTATACATTAAAAATAGGAGCTTTTAATATATAATATGGCTTGGCTATTCTCTGAAATTAAAAACCACAATGTTAACTCAACGATGTCTATGTGCAATGCTATGTTCAGGTTCACTACAATTAGCTACAGAAACTGGTAGGTTTCTTTTAGTACAAGAGGAATGACTTTGGTTGTTATGTGATTTAGGCATTTGTAACAATGAGAAACACCTCTCAGTATAACACGATACAATCCAACAGTACCACTAACTTCATCCGCCAACATGACCAGAAAGTTGAATCACCACCTCTCCCAAAAAAGGTCTAAACAAAAACGGAACATTATAACCTTTCATGAAGGTAGGATTTATTTTAGTTTAACCTAGCTGCACCTAAAAATAAAATGGCAACAGGGTGTATAAAGTGGCATGAAATGGAAATGCTCAAGGACAAGTACCTCAAAATTGTATATAAGTACGGTACTTAAGTAAATGTACTTAGTTACATTCCTCTACTGGTAATTATGTAGTAGTTCTAAACAATATTGGAAAAAGGATAAATCAAAATTGTCATTCAGATTTTTCTCTAAAACAATAACTGACTCAAATATACAATAATGGCGTTATTTATAGATTTTTAAAAAATATTATTCTTTTCCCTGTAATGGATAGAACAGCTGAAGACAAGAAAGTGTGAGCGAGAGAGGGATAACATGTAACAAAGGGCCTGGAAAGGAATCAAACCTAGGCCACTGCGGTAAAGACTGAGTCTTACTACATGGGGCTCGCTCAACCAGGTAAGCTGGCAAGGCGCCCCATAATGGAGATATTTAATGTACTGTAATTAGGCACCTTTCATGTTTTACTAGTCTGGCTTAATGCATGCCAACCAGGAAGGTTGTGGTGGTTTAAATATATACAAACAAGCCAGAGTGTTTTTCCCCTATCGCAGAAAAGATAGGTTGTGTAGCCAGACCATACTCCATCGCTAACACAGCTCTATAGGTCTGGCAATGTCAAACTAGTTTTTACAAACCCAACTGAGCACCACACCTGTGAACACGCCACAGGTGTTCACAAAAGTCTTAGACAAACTGTTGATATTCAAGCCATGGCATTGATCTTGCAGGTACTCTGGACAACAATGAGTGGATTAAATGAGAGCGTATAATGATAATGTGTCCTAAAGAAATGCAAATAGACCTCTGCTGACAGGAAGACGTAAGAGATTGCAGTGCTTCCATGACAATCGAGGGGAATGTGAGACAGGATCTAGTTTAGATATCACAGTTTCAACAGGGTTGTTTTACAAAGCTCAGATGGAAGAGATGCCATGCTGCTACACTGGTGTATTTAATGCTGGCCTCTCTATCTCTCCCTGTACTCTCTGCCTGTATTTAATTATGCTCTGTGAATTTTGGATTTTCCCTCCAGCATTGAAATGGAACGTGAATTATTAAGGTGTGTTTGTATAAATTATTATTGCTAACTCCAGGCATTTCTCTCTCTCTCTCTCTCTCTCTCTCTCTCTCTCTCTGACCGACTCTCTCTACCCATCTATCTCTCGCTCACTCTCACACTGCTTCTAGCCTTTGGATTGTGGCCCCTCTCACTCTCTCATCCCTCTCTTCATCTTTCTTGTTTTCAAGTCACTCTTTCTGCCTTCAAATATAGAGTTGGCATTCATCCTATCTCACTCACGTATTTTTTCACATCATTCATGTTATCATTCCTTATTTTTCATCTCTTTCTATTGGCCTTTCGGCTTTCCCCGTTCAATTTCCCATAATGAGTCAAAGTTAACACCAGGGTTCAAATAACAGCTATAAGTTACGTCTTCATAAAAAGCTCGTCATTTCCACACAGGATTTCGTTCCAGAAAACTATACTACACGCAGCCTGTTAGATCACTTTGTATTCAGTGTACCAGTAGGATGTCAAAACGCACATTGGCCTTCACATATTGAGAAACAGCTCTCTCTCAAATTGTATATCTTTCCATTAAACTTGATATAACCCGTACACAAAGTCTTCAAAAAAATAAGATTTTCTTTGTGTTCAAGGTAGTCATCTATAGGTTTCCTCTTCCCTGTGCGCTACAGGTCATCAAAACTGCATCACCTGTTTCATTTGCCATATTCTCGTGGTCCACAGCGTGTATAAGCTTGTCTCCTCGGAGGATAATATGTATATGTGCTTCTATCTGTCAGGGTCTCCCCAGCTACCTCTCATACCACCTACACACCGCCTACATCAATATCCATCCTCCCTTTCCCTATCCAACAGCGTAACTTTACAGGTGAATCCTTCTTTCCTCTTTCCCACCTCCTTTCTATTCACACACACCTATCCACTGTCTGCTCCTCCGCCCAACCCATCTCCTTTTCTCTCCTGCTCTGTGTGTTTTGCTTCGGCGCAGTAATTTTCCGTTTGATTTCGGAGGTAATGCATTTTTTACAAATCAAAGAGGAAGCCAGGCAGCCCCCCCCACCCCCCACCCCCCCTCCTCCTCCTACCTCCCCTCCATCCCTCCTCCTCCCCTCCCTCCCCAGTCTCCCTTTCTCGCCCCCCTCGGCCCCCCAGGCCAGAGAGGAGATAAAGGAGCCCCCATCATTTCCTTGTTAGTTTTGATTTGGGCAGCACAGGGCTTTCAAGTTCCCCCCATCACCCCCAGAAACATTATAACTAGCAGCCCAGGGAATACTGTTCCTCATACGCACACACTCTAACACACACATGCATGCACAGACTGTCAGATACAGACACTCACAGATTGTAATGGATTGTACATGCACAGTAAACACACTGTCTTGAGCAGATATGCCGCAAATACACAGGTATTCAGGTAGCTGGCACACACACATACACGCTTGAACACACACACACACGCACACACACACACACACACACACACACACACACACAATGAGAAGCTTCACAAAGTATAAGACATGGAGCCCATAGATATCGACAAATCCATATAGACACACCAAAACTCATCTCACCAAGCTGAAAGAGAGAATGCACTTTGTTTACTAAAGACGGTACTGATTGAGTGCAGAGATGTATGCAGACAAAAACACAAATGCAACAAAGACCGACTGTGGACACAACAATCCAGACAAAGGGCCATCTCTACTGCAAAAAGGCCACCTATAAAAACCCAGTTTGGATGATGGATCACACAGTTACCGGCATCAATGGTAAATACATACAATAGGGGCACCGGGTTACTGTACAGTCACATGTTGACAATGGCACCTTCATCGCTCAAAGGAAACCTCTGTTGTCCTCCTCCACATGTTGTGAAGTGATTCCTGCTTCAAACCTTCTTCTGTGTTGATAATTCAGGGGCTTTTGATAATTCCGTCAGTTTAAAGAAGTGGATGGTTTTAGGGACCGTTTTTCCTGTGTCTTTAGGACACTTAAAAGATCCAAGGACTCACACACAGTCTGTTAGGTCAAGGCTGGTCGAGGCCAAAAGGTCATTGTGCTGTTGTTCGACTTTCAAACAACTACAAACAAAGTCTCAAAAAGGACATATCAGTGCACATCGTTTTTGGCCTTAAGGGAACGATGAAAACAAGCTGTAAACACAACATCAACATATTATCACCAGATCAAAGTTACTTATTTACACATCCAGCAGACAAAGAGGAACTTTAGCATCCATTTGGAGCTGTGTTTCTGGCCACTTGGTCAATGGAAGTCCCATATTCACTTCCTCTTAGCTCTGTTTTCTCTCCACAACTCCTAAGCAAGGTATATGTCTATTTAGCTGCTGAATGTTCCCCTTTCTTCACAAGTTAGCAGCTAACTTTGCTTGTCTGTCGATTCTTGCTAGGCAGGTTTTCTACAGTGGGTTTTTTAAAAGCTTTTTCACACACTTTGTAAGCTTGAGGGGAACTGCAGAGTTGGTTGATTAATCTTCGTCACTACATGACCCGTTTTCCATTACGCATCTTAATTTGATCTTTTTTTATGAATTTATAACTTTTGTGCCTTGCATTGTGTTTATTTTAACTTATTTATCTGCTCTTTTTTATTTAGAGCACTTTGTAGCTTTTATTAGAATCATATTTCCAACAATCTTTTAGAGTCCATATAATGTTGCCTGATTTTTGCTGATTGGAATAAAACTGCAGAGACAATATAAATAGAAGAAAGCCCTATTAAGTATGGTCATAATTAGAAAAGGATCGGTGAGTCTTCTAAAAACAAATAGAAAGTCATATGATATTAAAGATATTACTTTAAGCTACAAACTTGATGCAACATTAGACTTAGTCTGTTTGCTGCTTAGTACTGTCTGAGAACAGATGGATCAAATTTAAATTAGAAGTGTATTTCAAAAGAGTCCAAGAGTAAGAATTTGATAAGTTTCAGATGTTTGGAGGAGATCTGTATATGTGGAACAGAACATACACACACTGATGCAAGTTCGCAACAAGGCTGGTAATCTACAGGACCAGGCCCGTCAGCAGAGCAGTTATACTTTTGAAGTCAAGGTTAGTAGGCCACTGATGGGAGTGAAAAGGAAACAGTGTGTGGAATATACTGTACTACCGACTATGTTTTGAAATTCTGCAGAGTGACTGGGGTAGAGGGAGGAAGGGGGGCAGCCTGACATTCAGGCAACATTATATCTCCAGTGCTGTCTAAAGAAGGAAAGAGTGATGGGTCACGATATAAAAAGATAGAAAAATATAAGAGGCATGAAGAGTCTGGCCTCTCCCGCTTTCTTTTTCCACTAGATGAAACAAGCTCTGCACATCTGTCTCATCTTCCTTTTTTTGGTTGCCCCTGAAAAGGCCTAACTGAACCCTCTCTCTCTCCTTTTCTCTATACTTGCCTCTGTTCCTCTCCCTGGTAAGCTCTGACACACTGGTCAGCCTCAGGGTGGAAGAACAGAGGGACTCTGCTATGGGTTTGTTAGAGGAGATGGCAAGAAGGAGAGAGGAGAAACGAGGAGGGGAGATAGAGAGAGAGAGGAGAGGAGGAGGAGGAGGAATAGAGGAGGGGGAAGGTTGGCCAGGAAGAGGGAAAAAAAACCTGTCCATCCAAATGGCAAAAAGAAAAGTCTAAATTAAATGCTAAATTAAATTGTATCACTAAATTGGCCAATAATTCCTCTGATGTAGCTAAATTAAATCCAGAACGTTTTCAACAGGTCATATATAAAGAATAATGAATGCTTTATCTCTGTGTTGTCATGAAGTTGTTTTAGATCACATTTTATAAAACAATATTTGACCTTTGTCAAAACACAGCATAATGTAATATGCTGGTGAATATCGATCTATCCTACAAGAATAAATAAGAATGGTTCTCCCATAATATATACTGTACGAGTATGAGATAAGATATTTATGACTTAACTTTAATAACTTAAACTGTTAGACTCTAAGGGTAACCAAAATTAATGTTCTTATCTTTTAGCTCACCCAAAACCAATTAGTTGTCCTTAAAGTTCACTGATTTGTTAAAACGTTGTAAAAACAAGGGGCTTTCGCTTTTTATAAAATGTGACATAAAACTATAAAAATTATGCTATACTACAAACTGCAATATAATTGGAATACACTGAAAAAAAGCTGTGTTCTCATGTAGTTTTGGTTTTAAGATTATATTGTTTAATTTTATGTTACATGCCTGTCTTTTAACATCTTGGGACTATTTTAGAAATAAGTATTCTCAATTTTGTTATCCCTTGCATTAGCCTTATTTGTAGGTCCATAATTAAATCAAATCGCTCAAAATTACAGAAAAAAACGTGATTGCTGAAAACACAGTAACACGATTTTTTTTGTAGCGTTTAAGAGTCAAAGAGCTGCGTACACTAACGCTGGTGGCCATTTCGTTGAAGCGAAATTTCAACGTTTGCTACTTTGTACCTTGAGCACAGTGTACCCTATACACAGTATATCATACTGTCATATAATAGAGTGAGGGTTCAGTGCAACACTGTAATAGGAACAGACAGCAGTGCAGTACTGTCACTGTATTTAACCAAGATGTATAGTTACAGCAGTACTGAGGCTATGGGACTCTGCTTGTTCTCCCACAGAGCAGCCATTACTCCACACTGCGGGCAAAGCTACTCAGTCCTTCCCACCGAGAGAAAGCCTATCACATGACAGAACCGCCAAACCAGAATATCATTCGGTGAAATTCTATTTGAAACATATACTCCGTGTATCAGTGGGTAGGGTGACTGTGAGGCCAATGTGATCACCAAAATCAGGGCAGGGGGATAATGGGTCAGAATATATGTTTAAAAAAAAAACCAGCCATATGATAACAGTTGTTCCACAATTTGTTCCACAATAAACGTGGTATAAAAACAGACCTTGAAGCTACGTAATTAGCTTAGCAGCTAAGCTGTGTAGTTTCTGTCAACCCCCATGAGGAGTTCTAAGTAATGACAACAAAACTGTCAGAGCGTACTAATGATAAAAGCCCCCCACCCCCACACACACACACACAGTTGCTAGTAGCCAAGGAGCACTGAGGAGAACACGGAGGATTAAAAAAACATGATGGACTCTTCAGAAAAGGTTATTATCTTCACTATAATTTCTGTGCGGGAAAGTTACTGGACGCCACAATCTTCTGAACGTAGCCTTACTGAGAAATACAGACAGAGTTGCGTGGAGTTGAAAACCTTAATTAGCTTTGTAGCAACTCATTTGGCAATGGCTTAAATGTATGGGACGTTCATTAATATCAAAAAGTTATGCACTGGAGCTTTAAGAATAATGCTGGTTTTACGTCATACTCGCTTTGCAATACCTTCCCCTACCGCGCTGCGAATTTGGGACTGGCTAGTCACCACAACATTCAGGGATGGCCGAAAAATGTACTCTTGGCATTTCTTTAAAACAATCACAATTACCATGGCCTCTGGAAAAAGCCAGAGTGCCGCTGAAAAATAGCCTCAGGAAGGAACTTGTTTTGGCGGAACATGTACGTTCAAAAGTTGATTAAGTCATGCAACAGAAAAATTCTGATTGGACAGATAGTCTAGCTAGCTGTCTGGATTCACCCTGCAGAGTGCTGAGGAGCAGTTAACCAGAGTCCTCAGAAATCCACCAGAGTTTAAAATTCCAACACAAACAAAACGAAAGGTGACGGACATCAGACTGAAAAGAATGAAATCCAGCAGAATTTCAGGCGGCAACCAATCAATCCCTAAAGTGGATTGTCGTGGATATAGACTATATTGACAACAAATCGTATAGATAGAATGACCATTAGTCTGTCTTTCAATACTTTCCAACTTCCCTGCCCTGTCTGTGGCCTTCAGCTCCAAGCCCACTTGTCCCTGCTGAAGATGTTATCCTTCAAAAATGAGTCACAAATAAAAAAGATTAATTGGATAATTTAAGACTAAGCAGGCTAAGTTTCTTAACAGCTGAAACACTTTTTTCTTGCAGATGTTACCCAACTATTTTCATCTGCAGGTTAACAGACCTAATAGATAGTGTGTGTTTATGTAGAGTAGAGTGTTTATGGCACCAGAAGTATTGATTCATACTAAACTACTGTAGTTCATGATAATAAAGGAATATGTCACTCATGGCACCAGGGTAATAACGGTGGTCAGAGGAATATACGTACACAAACTTATTGGATCAATTCCTTGATTGGATTTGTTGACAATACCAAATATATAGAATATAAGCAGTATTATCCTTTATTGGCCAATTTCATTCATGTAGAGACCTTTTAGTGCTCCAATTATACAGTCAGATGAAGTTGAGACTGGCTCTGGTCATAAATAGTACTGTAATAGTGTAATAGTAATACTGTATCATCTGATAAATAAGGAAACCTGTTTTTTCTAGGCTTGAAAGGTGGAGAACTCCAACAAGTTTAAGAGGAGGAGAGTGGAGATAAGGATGTGAGCGCGTGAAACGGTATTAGTGTGGTATGGAACGCCGGCCTTAAGAAAATAAGAAAAAGAAGGGGGAAAAGGATGAAGAAAAAAGTATCAATCGATAGGGTTAAATTATTCATCGTCATTAATTATCGATCGTTCTCCGCTGCCGGCTCGTCCGCCTCGCGCCAGAGTTGAAAGGAGGGAAAGCGCGCTTTATTAAAACCGGCTCGAGCCTCATTGTTTCATGTCCCGCGGCAAAGAAAATGCTCGAGTTTGGCTCTGCCCGCGCAAGTAGAAAAACACACGCGCACGCAAACACACATTGCTCCATCTCCCTCTTTTACGTTCTGCTTCTCTTCTGCTCGCTCTCTCCGGACGCGCGAGAGGAGCTTTGGGGAGCCTCGCGCAGTGTTCACGGGGCGGCTGTGTCTCGCGTGGATCGATGAGGGATCAATGGCTCGCGCTGACTAATAGCCAGAGAGCGCCTTTGATCTCGCGGCTGAGAGATCAAAACCTGCGCGAGAGGGAAGAGAAATAGGAAAAGAATCTGCGCCGGCGAGCTGACCTTCACACAAACACGCGCTTACACACACAAATCTACGTAAAACCCGCGTAGCCTACGCACGCGCGCAGCTTTCAGGAATTTGACTGCAGGATATCCTACCAGCAAACTAACTATGAGAGATGCATTGCTAACGAAACTGCAGGCGAATATGCATTGGACACATTTTGAATAATAACCAGTCTATATATAGGCAGTAGCCTAGTGCCACAGATCCCTAACACAACACACCCGCAAACACATGTACGTGCACACGCTCGCGCGCGCACACACACACTCTCCCGCACACACAGACACACCATTTTGCTTCCTAGTCCAAGTTGTTGCTTTCGATTTTGACTTCCTCAGACAAGGTAATACAGTGAGAACAAGGAAAACCATCTGTTGTTTCCAGTGAACAGATGAGTGTCCTCACTCAACTCTGCCTATAGAGACCACGTGGGAGAGAGAAAGGAGGTGGTTGCAATGTCTGGAAAAGAACAGTTTGAACAAGGATATAAAATTGTCCACAAATAGAGACTATGTTTGTTTAGCATGTGAAAGCAGGCTGCTACTATAAATGTATGCAGGTGCCTTATGAGCATTGCAGTGATAATAAAGTGGTACAGAGGTTTTAAGGTTACTATAATTTACTTCCACACACTGAAGGAATATTGGAATATTACAGCAATATGTTGTTTCATGTTTTCTGTGGGATGTTCTGTTTGGGGTCCTGGAAACCCACGGCCATTTAACAGCTCCAAAAACATTGTCATATTACCTTGATACTTTGCTGAATTCATTTCATGAGAATTGCTTATTACCATAATTTGGAAGTGATATTTTAGAAGTTTGCTACAGACAAATGTGACATTCATCTTAGAGACCACAGCTGTAAAATGGATTTCCATATTCATTCATAAGAGTTGTAACAAGGAATTTGACCCATATACAGTCTATGAAACAACCTCTCTGCAGTTTTATTGACCCCAATCAAAAACTAACTACTGTGTGTACAACTTTTTGACGGTGAATTACTTTTTCGGCAAACAAAAGGCATATATATTTGTTCATGCACAGAACATGTTACAAATACATGTAATATAAATGTGTTATGGTTACTTTTATATATTAACCATATGTGCAAGCCCACTGTATCAATGGTCAGGGGTTCAATACTTCTCCACTTGAATAAGGTCAGAAAAATAGTCTTATTATACAGCAGTGGGGTCTGCGGGGCCCCAAACGACAAGGAATTACAGCAAATCTCAAGTAAACACCAGGGTTAATAGTGTCCTCATTAGTCGCTAAAAACCACAACATAATTCTTTGCAAATAATGTCTTGTTTTCCACACTTTTACCTAAGGAAATACACTTCTCTCTCTCTTTCTACTCGACCTCATCATGCTCTCTCTCTATCTCCCTCTTTATCCCCCCCACTCACCCTCCCCTCTCTGGTCAGTGAGTTACTCTCTCTATCGCTCTCACTTCCCGAATTAACCACTCAAGAAGTCACCACCGACTCAATCAATAGCTCATACATAAACCCTGCTATAATCGCTCCCCCAGCTTGTCTGTCTGCCCCCTCCCTCTCCTCTCCTCATCCTTTACTCCCTTCTTCAGCTTCTGACACTCTTCTTCTTAACCTCTTGTGTGACACCGTTGTCTTTGTTTATCTTTTCATCATAGACAAGAGTATAATAATTTTATAAAATACAACATTTAAGACCTTAGAAAAAGAAAGTCCTGTACTTGTTTCTATTGTTATTCCTGGTGTTTACACAGTCCATCAATCTCTATCCAGAGTGAGACACAGTCTCAATGTGTGGCATTAACAAATATTTTAAAGGAAGGAACTAGTCTGGAAAATATGAACAACTAATAAACCTATAAAAGAGTAAAACTCTGACTCATTAACAAAATGAAGCGCATGCAGTCTCCATTACTGTGAGCGACTTACAAAGGCAACAAATTAAAGTGACATTAAGTCACTTTAAATTGGGGCTACCTGCAGCATCTTTAATCTTTCTTTTGAAAAAACAAATGCATAAAGAGGCAAAAATTAAAACTTGTGTGTCTTGAGCTGAATACTTTTTCTGAAATGTGACCTGGTGCTACTTTCGAGCATTTTTAACTCCTCTGGTTTCACTAACCCTGCTATATTCCTTTAGGGACTTCACATTTGTGTAACATCCCTCTAAAATGTATTACAGGATCACAGTAATTCTTTTAAGTGCAAGGGCACTATCGGCCCATGTTAGTGTGTCCAGCCGGAATGGGCCCAGTATTGCGTTATAGCGAGGACGAGGAGACATCAATATTGCATTATCTCATGTTTAACTGTGAGACACAGATAGTTGTTTTGGGTGCCTTAAATATATTGTATTACCAAAGGAGATACAGGCAGACAACACACACACACACAAACACAAGAGGAGAATAAAAAAGGGAATAACATACAGAATTTTAAAATGATCAGGCCTCTACACACCCTCTGCTTATTCCCCTTCTATCTCTCACTATGTCTCTTTCTCTCTGCCTCTTTCTCCTCTCTCCAAAGTCTTTGATTCGTCCGTATGGTTTGATCTGCGAGAGAGCGAGTTTTGTAAACACATTTTTCACGATCATATAGCCACGGGCAAGGGGAGCGTGAGGCGCGGAGGAAGAAGAAGGAGAGATTGAGAGAGAGAGTGAAAGTGTGTGTGTGTGTGCGTGTGTGTGTGTGTGAGGGACGTTTAATGAGCGTACAAGATGGAAAGACAGACTGACAGAAAATGCAAGGATAGAGTCTCAAATATGACTTTCTGCTGCACAGAGCATCAGAGACACATGAGAGAGCACACACACACACACACACACACACACACACACACACACACACACACTGATGGTTTTTGCACAAGTGAAGCATCACGGGAGTTGACGAAATGTGAAGCAACAAGGAGAAAAGGGTGAGACTCCAACACGATATTTCCCGACATCACACACACGGACTCACACACACACACACACACACACACACTCTCACTCACACACACACACACACACACACACACACACAAAACACACACACACACACACACATTTAAAGTGATGCATCTGGTGGTTTGGGATGATGAACACAGAAAACAGAGAGAAACAGTGTCTCAAAAACAGATTATGGGGCGAGCCAATAAAGCGCAGAGCACAGACGGTAAACACACCGTGGTGTAAAGCCGAACTAATAAAAGTGCGAGGTTCTCATTCCTTACATTTCTTCTTTTTTTCACTTGGTTGGAACACTTTCTTTTTTCATCTGGCAGCAGCTAATGCCGTTAGGTTCGATTGGCTCCGGTAATGACGCTAACCCGTCGCTTCTATTCCGACTCGTCTACACGGTGCACGACGGAGAGGAGGCGACTCCAGCTCGGTCTGAGCCTCAGATAGACACCGGCGACGGTAATGACCGAAGAAGAAGATAAAGAACTAAAAGGTGTGGAACAATCCACTCTAATTGGAGCATATTTCTCCCCTCAAAACTTTTTAACATCCCTTCGTATTTGCAGTTCTTTTAAGCGAAAGAAGTGCAAACTAATGTCCTAGAAATCAAAACCCAGGAGGGAATTTGGACTTCTTTCTTGGGCAAAAAAACTTATATTTCAAAAAATACTTTTCCGATCGTTTTTGCTTGATCTTACTCACTGCACATGCCATGCACACAAAAAAATAAAATTTGGACTAATGCATGGATTACAACTCGTGCGATGTTGCGGAGGCCTAAGGCTAAACACATGCATGAATTATTATCCCACAATGATGATACTAATAACAATTATAACACTACAACTACTCATAATAATAATAATAATAATAATAATAATAATAATAATAATGATAATAATAATAATTATTATTATTATTATTATTATAATTATTATTATTATTAACATTCATATCGAGCCTATAAGCAAAGCGCATGTTAGAACTTTCTGATAAATTGGCTCCTTCGTCTTTTGGCAGCGCACGGACTGGGGTTAGATGCAGGCCATCACATTTAAAGTGCTTTTCCACTTGGAGATTTGTTTGTTTTCCTAAAAGACGGGGAAACACTCCTCAACAATTCTGCAGAAATCCCTCGTGTCAGTCGTTAAAAAATGATTTTCTTTTCATTTTTCTTTTCCTTCCATTCTTTCCTTTTTTCTTTTTACTTAGCCTACTGCTTTTTAGAAAGAAGAATAGCTGCAAGCAATAAAGTCGGTTGTCAGAATGTGTGTTTGTGTGCGTGCGTGTGCATGTGTGTGTGTGTGTGTGTGTGTGTGTGTGTGTGTGTGTGTGTGTGTGTGTGTGTGCCTAGTGCAGTGCAGTGCACTGTAGCGTTTCCTCTTCCTCTCTCTCTTTCTTCTCTCAGTCTTTTCTGTCCGGGGAATTGTTCTCAACGTCCACAAACACATAGCAAATACCCGCCGGCCCAGCTGCATCGATTTCTAATTAGACGCCAGGATAATCGTTGGAGAGAGATGAAAAAAGGAGAGAGTGATAGCGAAACCGAGTAAATAAATATATAAACAAATTAGAGTCCAGATTAATTGAATGAATATGAGCATTAAAAAAGAAACAAAGGTGATCTTGGCGGATAAACCTTGAGTGGACTGAAGGGGAAATAAGGTTGATATACACAAAGGGGGACACAGGCTGGAATACATGCAGAAAAAGATGCTTATCAGTGAAATAAGGTCCTCCTGTTTTGTCAAACCTTTGTTTTGCTGTAACTGATAGGTGCATATTGATCTTTATATTTTTTAATTAGCCTATGTGTTTCCACATATCGTGTTGCCTATGATGTCACTGCAGCAGAGAGCTAAATACACTGTCCCTGCAAGAACAAGGACGAGAAAATCTCTCTGAAAGCAATTAAAACTAGTTCCAATCCTTAGTTGTGGAAAATGATCATAGAAGTATGACCAAAAATATGTGCACATGCTAAGCATATATATGACCCACTGATAATTAGTGCATGCGGTCTCTCATGTAGACACATGACGACCTGCGCCTGAAACGGTGACATCAATCAACCTTGAACTAAAGCCACAGCTGGATTATCCAACTTCTCTCCTGTTCAGTCAAATTTCCACCCCCCTCCCTCCCTCCGTCTCTCTCCCTCTTTCTGTCTCCTGACAGAGTGTGACAGGGGGTTAGCTGGGAGCTCAGGTAGCTCGTTTACTTTAATTAACGTTTCATCATCCTCGGAGCGGGACCGCGCACCGTATATACTCTTTCATGCTGCTCCGCCTCTCATCCCTGTTCTCCATCCATTCATCATCAGCCCTTTCTCTCTCCTCCCCACCTTCGGGCTCAACTCTCATCTTTTCTTCAACAACTCGCCATATCGCCCCCTGCTCTCTGTCTCATGTCCACTCAGGCATACAGGCTGTACAGGATAATAATTCAAACACTTTCCTTCCTTCGTTCCTTCGTTCCTTCCTCTTGCTCCTTCCTTCATTTCCCCCTCAACTTCGATAATTCTTTCCCACCCCTCAACTCCTTATTTTCTCTTCTTTGCACACCCACATTTATATTGCAATAACATCTGTTATTAACCACATCATTACAAGTGGTTTAATCATCATGTTTAGGATGCTAAAGTACAAATAAACTCGTTAACAAAGTCAAAATAGGACCAGTGAATGGTCAGACTATTAATATGGAATATTATAATCATTACTGGGATAGAGTGGGTTATTGTTCAGGTTGGACACACAAGAGGGGGGGGGGGGGGGGGGGGGGGGTTATTGAGTGCTATTGACTGATTAAATAATGGAAAACAAACCTCCAGTCGGTGATCATCATCAGGCAACAAACCACGATAGATAAATCATTGCCAGGTCTCTTTGACTTGAAAATCAATTAGTGAACTAGTGTTTCAGAAGTACATCTTGATGTTTTTTACTGTATGTTTGATTAATAATACAGTAATATTTATAAGCCAACTGGTCACTATTCTTGTGGGTCCAGCAAAGGAAACGTGGAATACAAGTACAATGAGACTGAAAAGTCTGCACTTTGCACACTTGTGTGCACAATAAACGTAAAAATGAGGAACTTTAAAGTTTGGCTAACTGTTACGCATGTTTGGCTTCCAGTTGATGAGAGTGATCAGAGAATACTTCTGTGACGCGCGACAGACATTTCTTTCCAGCGTTATCCGAGTTTAGTGTTATTAACAATAACTTATAGCTTGCCTACTCATAATTTATAAGATAATAATTACATTGTATTCATGCTGAGGGCTTATAAAAACGTCAAACGATGGCGTGTTGAATTAGAATCTTTAACTACACCTTTGAAATGAGCAACAATGTATATTTAGAGTAAAGTTGTTTGTATTTGGCTGAAGCCTCTGCTTATTGAATCATATCTCTTGTGTCTACAAGCTACTGCAATAATTAGGCTACCCTTAACACTTTAAAACATTTTCTTGAGAGTAATAGAAGTTTTGAGTTTCCCTACATTTCAGTGTCATTTTTATTCACCAGTAAGCATTTTTTTTAAGTTCTAGACAATTGGGCTCATGGTGACTCATCTTAAATGTAGGCCTTTAAAGGTTTATTTATGCTAATTGTAAGTATGTTACAATTCTGAACAGGATTACAACTGAAACGGTAAACCTTTCGTCTAAGAGTGTTTCTATTGATTATTACGGATATTACAATAACCCCATAATAATAATTTTAGGTTATTATACAACAGCAGTCATTCAGGGGATTCTACTGAAACATATAGTGCTTATAATGTAACAATGAAAAGATAAAAGTTGGAGGATAGTCAAATCCCATAAAAGTGTCTCATATTTTGCTAACTTGTTAATGAAAAAAGGAGTGATGAAAATGAATCGATAAAACCAGCAGTAAAAACTTCAGACAAACCAATAGCACTGAATCCCCTCGGAATCATCTTACGTAGAGCTGGAGTTATAAACTGGTGGAAATGGCAGGTGTTATATGAAGCAACAACAACAAAAGAGAAAAAGTAAAGTAAATGCAGTTAGACTCATATGGTTCAGTGGGGTCTGGGCGTGACTCGTACAGGGCCTGGGACTCAGCATGGAGCATTTTGATAGTTTAAACAGTTTAAAACACTTACAGTGGTAACCGGATTTGTAGCCTTGTGGGGTTAAGACCATGATGAAATCCCCCGTGCCCACTGGGACTACAGAGCTGAGCACTCACATACAAATTGCCATTGATAAAGAGAGAAAGGGAAGCCCCAACATCGCAAACCTTAAACCCCATCCCACTCACGCAGGTTCAGACACACAAAAAAACCTCTGCTACCCAGAGGGCACTGCAGCTGGCACCACAGGGAAAGTGGGGGAATGACAGGGGATCCCCCTAAACCACAATGTATGCAATCAATATTGTGTCACATGTGAGGGAACATTCAGCTTTGTTGAACTACAAACGTACTTAAGTGTTGACCTTTGAGAGAGCAGTGCAGCCAGTGACTGCTGCTGCTGCTCAATGGTGCCATCAATAATGGGGAGCAAACTACAAGCCTGTTTGTCTAAATTTCCAGAGGTGTACTATGATTAATTGGTGTCATACAGAAAGTATTTGTATGTAAAAAAACAAACAAACAAAAATTTTACAATGGAACACATAATCATGGTGACATCCGGAACGGCAATTAGGACTTAATATAAATCCCACACATGAATGATTAACCTTAAAACTATTTTAAATAAGAGGATAAAATCATTATGATGTCCTGGATGGGGCCTGACTGGTGTTGAGATTTGACAAATACGCAAATAGTGTGGGTAGATTGGGTCGAAAGTCGCACCACCAAGTGAGCTGGATATTTTGTTTGCAGTAGTGTAAAAGTCATGTTACAGCTAGCATAACCAGATATCTATGGCAGAGTTAGACTGATGAATCGGGAGATATTAGCTTATTTTATGCGGATATTTGTTTATATAGAAAAAAAACATAAGATAGACAGAAGCGGATTGAATAAGCACCTGCCTTCAGAAACCATTCCTCTGCCTTTAAAAAGAAGCCCTAACTACAGCAACATCTTACATAACCTGACAATCTCCGACTTAAATTACAATTTCACATAGCTACTTTTGGTTTGTATCTTTAATAATCTTTGGGTCCCAAACTTTGGGTTTGATGGTCTTCTCGTGGCGCTTCTACAATAACCCTCCAGTTTTTCCAGAGTGCAGTTAATCCTCATGCACGAGGTCCACCAAAAATCTGGGAGATTTAATGTTTGGATCTCTGTTTGTGTATAAACTACTGTCTAAAAACTGGCACAGGTTTACGTTGTTTTTGTTATTGTTGTTGTTGTCGACAGTATGGAGAGAAACCTTGGCTAACATCTGGCCACTGAAACATCCTGTTACATCCTTTGAGGGTGTCTATTAGTGTGAAGTAATGAGTCCATATGATTTAATCACACAATTTGGGGGTGTCTGGGTGTCTTAAGGGTTTAAGATGCTGACCACATACATGTCCCTTTTGTTGCATGCCATTGCTCCTTTCTCTCCCCTCGTGTTCCGACATCTCTCTATTGTAATTGTCAAATAAAGGCAGAAATGCCTGGGGAAAAATAGAAATATGTAAATATGTTTGTATTTCCCAAACAGACAAGATGTTTAGTAAGAGGTGAAAAGAAAATAAACTACTGGCGCATGCCAAAAAGAAGCTAAGCCTTTTAGAACTAATTTTATAAATCACACTGAATTGACAGTATTAAGCAACTGAGTAAATTGCATAAATTGTTCTTTTCTTTACAACTTTCTAAAATATACACATTTATAATGAATATCTTCTTAATGTTACAGAAAAACTCACAGTCCAGATAACCCCGTGAGAACCAACCACAAATGAGAATCAATACGACTCAACACCACATTTAAATCAGCCTTGTTTTTGTACTGTAGATTGTATTATAGCCCTGTTTTCAGACAGTTTTATCTTCCTTACTGGCTGTTGACTGGCTTACTTGGACCTTGGGGTCACAAAACATTTACAGCACATTGATGAACACAAACTTTAAAGTCAAGATAAATATTTCAGACACAACAAGACAAACTCAAGAGTTCATCAAGCGCAGAGTTCATCTAAATTATTTTTAGAAGATTATTATTAGGGGGCATTTAATTCCACAGAACAGCTGAAGACATGAAAGGGGAGAAAGAAGGGGAATGGCATGCAGCAAAGGGTTGGAGTTGAACCCTTGGCCCATGCGTCAAGGAGTAAACCTTTACACATGTGCGCCTGCTCTACCAAATGAGCCAACCTGGCCACACACAGATTCTAAATGAATGGATATAATGGATATTATGGATATAATGGATATATATCCTGTTATGACTGTTTCCATATTTACTACAATAACATTTCTGTCTCTTCCTATACACAGAAGTCATGAATCCATGTGCGCACACACACACACACACACACACACACACACACACACACACACACACACACACACACACACACACACACAAACACACACACAAATTCAATCTCTCCATCTTTCTATCTGTGTTTCTATCTCCCACTATCTCTTACACACACACACACACACACACACACACACACACACACACACATACACACGTCTGCCCCGGCCCCCGTCGGCCCTCTCGCCTGTGTGCGTGTCAAATCGAATCTCCACCTCAGTGCGTAGTACACCTGCTGTGCCGGCATATAATGCGCTGCATACAGTGAGTGCACGATGACGGATTACTGAATTAGACCAATAATGACAAGTGACACTTCTGTTACCGCTCCCTGAGCCACTGCAGAGAGACCGGGAGAGGTGTAAATAAAGAACAGACGCAGCGACAGAGGGAGAAACGAAAAAAAAACAAAAAAAAAATAGATCAAAAACAAAGGAAGTCACGGAGATGGAATGGGAATTTTCAGTTAAAAAAAAAAAACTTTTGTTTCATTAGAATACAACTTCTATGTCCTGTATCTTTTTTTCCTGTCTCAGTTTCCACGGTGACACTCAGGTCATGGACTCGTGATGGCAGCAAGATCCATATCACAATCACCATTGATGTTTTGTGTGTTCCTTATACCAGTGTAAACCAAAACCTTAATAGATTTTTCTCTCTTTTACTTTACACCAGTGTAAACTAAGATCCTCGTTTTCACTCTCTTAATACAAACAATGTCCCACCTGGGCACCAGGGTAGCTCACCTTGTAGAGCATGCTCCCATATATAGAGGCTTAGTCCTCAACGCAGTGGTTGCAGGTCACATCTGACCTGCGTCCATTTGCTGCATGTCATTCCCTCTCTCTTTCCCCTTTCATATCTTTGCTGTCATATCTAATAAAGGCCTAAAATGCCAAAAAGGACCCATCTGGACCCAAACTGGGCATGAAAGTTACATGTGGTCAACACATTAACTAAAGTCAAATCTAGGCAACATTGCAGCTGTGAAGTTTTGATGTGTTTTCTTAATGAACACACATGAAATGTAGAGCAGGGTAATTTGTAAGTGTCCACCAGTTGAAGACTGGGGCAGTGTATCTGCAGGATGTCTGGCCCCCCCATGGACCTGGGTCTCCGCAGGGCTGTGCTCAGGATACTAAACCATGCCAAATGAGGAAGAGGAGGTGCAATCCTCCCTGGGACCACATGAATAAATCAGCCTACCACCCGGTGCTTCTGTATTGGGGCAAAGACTGACTAGAGGAGTGTGCATGCAGAGAGATGCACACAAACACATGCATTCATTCATACATGCACTCATGCATAAGAGAAACTTAAAAACAGGGACTGTAGGTTTGATAGGTGAGAAACACCAGTAGCTGTCTGCTTCTTTTGGGGGGGGTTAGAGACATCCTTGATGACACAAACATCAATGAGAATATTTGTGTTGGCGCTCTGTCAATAATGTCAATTTTACTGCAGGGCTCATCATCCTGCCTGTATTGTATCATAATGGAGAATCAGTGGGAGACACAAGCCTGCCAAGTCCTCAGATCATTGTGCCACAATCAGGTTTTGCTTGCAAGCCAATGTGTGAAGAAGGTTTTAAAGACTTTCAAAACACACACATACAGAAGCCTACATCTGCACCTGCTTGATAAAGGAAAGAGGAGCAAAGATGAACAAGGCTGCTGTGAAGAAGAAGTGAGCACTTAACTGGGACAAACAGACACATAGATAGGGAGTGGAGGCACAATTGGAGGTGGAAAAAGAGAGCACAGGAGCGAGAAGGCAATAGGGGAAGCACAGAGGAAGGAAGACAGAAAGAAATATTGACAAAGCCTAGATATACACATAAGTCACCCGACACGACCCGCCTGCTCCCTGTATTTTATAGAGCTGCTCTGCGCTGGCGGAACAGCATGACAGGCCAGTTCCTTCAACGGAAAATATGGTCCCTCTCTACCCTTCCGCCTCTTGCTCCGCTATCACTCCTGTTTTCTGTCTATCCCACCTGATATCATTCTGTCACCTCTGCGGCATGCTCTTTTTTTCATCATCACCCCTATTTCTTTCCTCCTTGTTCTCGCGTTTTTATTGGTGCTCTACATCCCGCCCGTCATGTTTCACTCCTCTGTTTCTATCCATCTTCATGTCGCTCTCTTAATCCCCTCTCATTTGCTCTCCCCGGCCCTCATCCCTCCTGTTACTCTTCCTGTTCTCCTGGTGCCATTTCTACGTGCTGTCCCATTTCCACCTACTCCTCTCAGTTTCCCTCGTTCTTCCTGATTCATTTCCTCTCTGCTATCCTTCCCATTCACCCCCCTCCCCATTTGTGCTATCGCGCTCCTCTCTAACCCAAGCTGTCCTTTGTCCATCTTACAAATTTCCAACCATATTTTCTTCTGGCCTCCATGGTTTTCCTTTAGTTCATCTCTTGCTTTGCCTCTCTATCACCTCTTTTAACTTTATCCATCCACTTCTTTAAACGGAATACTTTAGCTTCACTTCTGCCCTTTCCTTTATTTTTGCAGCTTCTTTCAGATTCCTTATGTCTTTTGTCTCTCCCCTCCTTGAAATAGGCACATGCATTCACCACATTTTCCACTATTTTGCTATTTACACCCTTTTTCTTCTTTCCTTTCTTTTTTTCTGTTTCTTTCTTTCCCCTATTTTCTTCTTCCTTCTTTATCTTTTCTCCCACTGCATTCCAGCCAGCCCTCCCTCTCTCATCCGCAGCCTGAGCACAGAGCCCCATGTGTCGGAATCAATTAGGGCTGAGAGCCGTCGCGGCCGCTCTTTCACGGAGGTAAATATTAAACTGCACCAAGCACCGAGGAGGAAGAGAAGGAGAGAGAGGAGGGGAGAGAGGGAGCCCTCCATCCCTAATCCACCGCATCGATCAGGCGGGGATGAGGGTAATATATTATTTTGACAAGATACGATTCTCCGACGCGCACCGCTATCCCCGGCGATCGATTTCTTTTTTCTCTCCTTTTTTTCCTCTTTTCTCCCCCTCAGCGAGTGGGACAGAGTTTGTGTGTTACTGTGTGTGTGTCAGAGATAGGGTGCGCGTGTGTGTGCGCATTTGTGTGTTGTTGTCGGGTGTCTTGGCGTGTGCATGTGCACCGGAGTGTGGATGGGTGACAATAGGAACAGCATTAGGAAATGTGGGGAAGAGATGAGGATGGTGCTGCTAGTAGGTCTGCACTTTTACAAACAAGCTCCTGTCTATACAGCTAAATCACACGCTCACCCAAAGATGGATAGAGGAGAGGAGAATCTGAGTTTAGCATTTTGCTTTTATTTTCTGGGGTATATGCACAGTGCAGCATACAAGCCAGGATGTCAGTATTACACTTAGTCAAATAGGCAGAGATGACCTATTGTAAAGTTAAGTATCCTCCCCCGCACAGTCCCCTCTGCTCCTGGGCGCTTTGTAAACTGTGTCTAAATGCTAAATTCACAGATCAATTTTTTTTTTATTCAACCTCTCCCCCCCATCAACGCGCTCCCTCTGCCCCTGTCCTCCTCAAACAGCTTCACATCTTGCTGTCCTCCAGTGATGGAGAGTGTCCTACCAGCTATATGTATATACACTGTCTGTGTGTATGTGTGTGTGTGTGTGTGTGTGCATGCTTGAGTCTTTGTAAGAAACTTATCCTCACGCAGGTCATAGAAATAACACAGAAAGCTTTCACACCACATCCTATGGATAAAAATGATCTAGTTTTTGCAGTGCTGTATTTTAAAAAAAAATACAAGATTACTGTTTATGTTTGTGTGATGTTTTTGACTAGAATTGGTAGTGTGATACACACTGATGATCAACAGCAGCTCTGCACAGCTTTTGGTTTATTGTTTTGTTTCTCTGACACAAATGGACTGCATGGTTGAGTCTCACACCTCTCATGCACCCCAAACAAAAGCATAAGCAACCCTCTAATATGCTTGCATGAAGGTGAATGGATGCTACCTGGCTAGCATGGAACTTCAGAAAATCAAAGTAAACCAGAAGCTAGAGACGGAAGTCCAGCTTTCTGTTCTTAGGTGCTGGTGGAGACCAAAATGTAGCAACAAGGCCTGTAAATAAGAAACATAATTCTACTTTAATTCTCAAGCTTCTCTGTGTCTGCTGGATGCGTAAGTAGGCAAATGTTTATTAACGGTTGAGTTATAACTACTTGATAAGCTGTAAGTATAGCCAACCCTGTCACCAGACATGACAGCATAGATGATTATGCAAAACCTCAGAGTACATTCAGCGTTTTTGTAATGTCAAACGTCACTTTTTGAACATTATTGTTTTCTACGATGTTTTTGCATATAACTACAGTAAGATTCAGTTTAGTGAAAGATTATGGGTAGGTTTAGCAAGAAGCAAATAGAGTGATTTCAGTAACTTTCAAGTTTGCATCATGTATATAAAACAAAAATACACATGAGCTTTCTACAAATAAGATCAGGCTTGTACACTAACTATCAAGGTTATCCAGTCTCTGCGAGTGAATCAAGAGCGTGCCCAACTATATTATTATTACATACTTCTATATGCAAGTGTGCATCTGTACTCTGTATGTATGTAAGTACGCATGCAAGTGTGCAATCATGTGTTTTGTGTGGACAACAGTTTGGCTCAAACCTGTCCTTTTGAGTGTTGTGGTGATACAAACAAGTCACGTTTGCATGATGTACACAAACCCCGGCACCCGACCGGTTTCCTCTTTCAGAAAGCTCTGTCCAAGCAAGCACAACATCACCCGCTGGTGTCTTCTCCAGCTCGCACCAGTCTCTCTTACTCCACTTTCTCTGTTTCTGCCTGCCGTGACTTAGTTTTCCTCTATCTTTCTGTCTGCTCTTGCTTTTATTGTGCCATTTTCTGCCACTTTGGTCCAAGAAAGGGAGGCCGTAATGCAATCTCTCCCCCTCTCTGTCCCCTGCTGTGAGGGGGAGAAGCTTGGCCTGTGTGCTGGGCCGGGGAGAAGGGGGAGAGACGGGGTCAAGGTGAGCTCTAATACACTATTGATCCGCCCCAATTGAAAACCTGATGGAAATTTTACCCCCCTCCCCTTCCATTCTCCTCATCCTTTCCCGCACCTCTCTCTCGCTCTCTGTTTTTCTCCCCCCACCTTTCGTCTACCGCCCCCTCTCCCTTCCTATCTCCCACTCTTCTCTTCCCTTATGTCTTTTTTCCTTTCCTGTGTGTACCCTCACTGGTGTCTAGAGTCTTCCTCTTTTTCAGTGTCTATCGCCGTTCACTCCAATCTGTTTTCTCTCCCAGCTGAATGTCTCTTTCAACTGCTGACCACTTTCTCTCTCTTGCTATCCATCTCCATGCTGGGTAGCGCTCTGCCTCCATGTCTTTTAAACCGTGCCTCTAATTATTTCCTCTCTTCCCTTCTTCTCCTTTTGGTCTCGCCATCTCTCCTTTTTCAAGCCTGTTTCTCTCTTTTTACTTTAAATCTCTTGCTACCCCACCCCTCCCTGCTGTTTCTGTCTCTCTCACTCACTCATTTTCCCTCATCCCTCTCTCTGAGTGTGCATCAGATGGTCCATTTCTCTCTAACCCAGTGCATATTGATCCTTATGGCAGTAGCATGCAGCGTGAGGGCTGTGAAGACCACTGCTACAGTGTATTAAACGCCACAAACGCTTTGGACGTGGGGCCTGAGACACGCCTCCCCGGCAGGGCCCTGTCAATAGCTGCTCCCTCCTGTCAACAGCAGCCAAATGGCCTCTCAATCTGGGTCTTGTGATGGGCTTCAGATTGGTTCACAGAAACTGCAATGGATGCGCCACAGAAAAATAGACCGAATATTGATAGGAGAAAAGCCAGGATACAAAAATGAAATAAAATAAGGAGATGTGTACAAGGTAATTGTTCCTATAATGGTGAGCTGCTTTTAAAAAATAGATGTATTCAGCATTGATGTACTATAAGTGAAAGAAATCATCTATAATAATTTCCAATCAGATGCCTAAAATGTTGCACAAAATCTATGACCTCAGCTTTCAATTTGCTCCATTCTTTGCCTTAACAGGCTTCATAATAACACAGCGTTGTCCTGCAGTTATGTGGAACGGCAATTATGGAAGTAGTCAAGGGTGCTATATGCTGTTCAAGCACATCCAACAAAAGAGGCACAAACACTGGGAAGGCCAGAACAATAGAGATGGCAGCAACACAAGTAAACCTTTTACAGCTACCCATTACTTTTCCATTTAACAGGAAAGAGCACAACCTCTCCCTCTCTCTGACTCTATGCAGAGTTGGCCGCTATCACCGCACTGCTTGAGTGGGAGATAAATGAAGTGAGTGTGTGTATGTGTGCGTTTGATTTATGTACTGTTGTGTACGTGTCAGACGGCCGAGCTATCAGAACCAACATCTACCAATAGACATAGAAATGCTACAGCAGTGGAGGGACCCCTGTGTCAACCCTGAGACCTCTGATACACATCTGGAACAACAGAGCACACCGAGCTGGGATTGGAGGGCTTTGGCGGAGTGGGAGGAGGAGGGGGAGGAGGAGGATGAGGAGGAAGAAGGGAGCTATCTTGATTGCTTCTGTGCTTTTTTAATTTTCATTCAAGGGAGATTCGTTTTCACTTTGTCTCTCACTCTCCGTCTGTTTCTCCTCTCTGCCCTTCTCTGTCACTTGCTGATGGAAGGGAAACGGCCTGTCTGCGTACAGCTGAAACTCAACTTAACAACTTCTGCCCGCTCTCGGAGGAATAATCTCACAGGTAGTAGAGCTCCAACATGCAGGCTGGAGGTCCTGGCTGGTTGCTTTCACATTAGGCTTCGGTCAATAGTGTTACTTCTGTATGATCCTCATCTCACGGGAAATGTCTGTTTTTCAAAGGATACCAGTGTTTAAGAAAACCACCACTAAAACCTCATGCACTACAAATTAATATATATATATATATATATATATATATATATATATATATATATATATATATATATATATATACACACAGACTAATGTACTATATATACACTAAAATATATATATATATATATATCACCTCACCCTCACCTCAGTTTGCCCTTCAACAGTTTTACATGTAAGTTGATCTATTTTTAAGTCGTAACTTGTGCATGTAGCCAAATGTCACTTTGTAAAATAATTAGATCTCATAGTTTGAAATGAGTTGCCGTGTTTTCTGTAAACGTTCCATTGCCACTAATTTGTCCACTTACAGGCGTTCAGAGTTCAGACACCAGTTTTATTTTCCCACTTTTCTCTTTCAATCACTCTTTTCTTCTCTCCCTTGCTGTCTCCTCTCTTTCTCCCCCCTCTCTTCAACCTCTCCATCTATTTCTTTCTCTCTAGGAAGGAATCAGTCTCACCTTAATTGCTCTTAAATCGGATTAATGACTGACCGGGGACAACTTGACTTAATCTCTCTTCTAGTAAATCTCTTCCTCTCCGCTCTTCTCGTACATCACTCTTAAACATTTTATCCTCTCTTGCTCCCTCTATCTTTTGTTCTCTCTTTTTCTGTCCACAGCCCTTTCTTCCTGCTAGCTCTCTGTCACCTCTTCTACCTCCTTTCTCCATTTCTTCTCCTACCTTCTTTCTCCTTTCTCTCCGTCACTCTCCCTTTGAGTCAATCATTCTTTCATCTTTTTGGACGCACTCTGTCATGCTTCAGCTCTGCTCATCATCTGGGTCCCTTCATCATTTTTCCCCCTCTTCTTTTCGCAATTCTTTCGACAACTTTCAAACATCCTTTAACTTCATCATCCTGAAATTTTGCCAAAACCTCTATGACTTGGCTGTCACTTTGTCTCTCCACTTCGTCTCTCTCTATCTCTGTTTTTCTCTCTCTACAAGGTTGACCAGTCGCAGGGTTGTTGTGTATGTGTAAGCGCACGTCGATGTGGTCCTGTCATTGCCTCCTAAGTGCTTTGGCAATACTAGGGATCTGCTGTCATGCCAGTGCAACTAATCCCAATCGAATTACACTGAACTTGTATTGAGATGGAAATAAAGGACATGAGCGTCTGTTTGTGTGATTGCTCAAGCAGCTCTCTCGCATCGAAGTGGGGAAAAAAAAAAACACACACATTCAAGAAATTAGTTTTGGTGACAATGACACTATATTGATCATTAACCTTAATGAGATGAATGCCAAAACCACATACAAGAAAAAAAAAGTGCATTACAGCTCAATAAAAAACAACTGCCACCATGTCATCCAGGGGTGATCTTTGTTAAGGGTATAAGGGCAAATAAATTGTGCCACCATCCAAACCTCTGCAGTTCAAAATACTGAGAGGAAAAAAAGAGGGCAGCCTTGTGGACAAAAGCTCATTTTCCTCTTGGTTGCACACTGCTGCAGGCGGGCTAACATGCCACAGGAGAATTCAACCACTCATACACCTTGGTTTTCCTCGGGTTTTTCTCAACTTTACACACACAGCAGCAGAGCCATGACTGAGAGTAAACCAGGATTTCTATGTCAAACCAGAAGGCATGTGCATGGCTTGTCGAGCCTGAGGCAAATTCGATGATCTAAGAGTCACAAAGTTGTCCCTTTTTTTTTTAATTTGTGACAGAGAATAGGAGGATCTGTCATTTCCCAAATGCGGACACATTTGTTCACATTCCCATTTTGCTTTGAGCCATTTCCATGTCTCCTTCTTTCTCCCATTTCTCTCCACTTGCCAACTCCTTCAAACCCTCCACCTCCCAACCTCTTTGCATGTCTGTGTATCTGTCCTCTGTCCTCTCTCTCTCTCTCTCTCTCTCTCTCTCACAGTGCAGTCCGGATTAAGCATTTATCTCGGTGGTCCTCCTTTTGGTCCTAAACGCCGTGAGGACGATAAGAGTCGCTGGGATTTGTCAAATTGTGCACCATTGATTAACTGACCTTTCACGCCTGCAAGTCTCAGCCACTCCACTAACTGCCGACAGGCTAGATAGAGAGATAGATGGATACATCTGGCTGTTATTATTGTGTACCAGTATGTAGTTACCAGGTGTGGCAGTGAGAGACGACAGAGGTATGAGGACCACGGAAGTGTGTGTGTGTGGGGGGGGGGGGCATGAGGGAGATGGTGGGAAAGATACAAAGGAGTCATTCAATTGCCCTATAGGCTTAGAGTTTAACAGGTAGAAGTGTGTATACAACCAAACAGTGATGCCTGAATAATGAAACACAAATTTTAAGGTGCACCGAGGGGCTAACATAAGCCAAGTAG
Source organism: Etheostoma cragini (assembly GCF_013103735.1). Lineage (NCBI taxonomy): Eukaryota > Metazoa > Chordata > Actinopteri > Perciformes > Percidae > Etheostoma > Etheostoma cragini. The sequence goes on along the minus strand of NC_048412.1, from coordinate 20,057,149 downwards.
AATTAAGATGGAGCAGAGATGCCAGGGGATACATTCAAACATTAGCTCCCTGGCTGGAGGAGCATCCTTCATGTGACTGGTTGTGGCCAAGGGCTATTGTATGGCGCATTGGACATCTTTGATTATTCACAGACAGGTCTGTGCAGCTTCATCACCGACACATTTTCAATAGCAAGAAAAAGTTGTTTGAAAAAACAAAAAAAACAAACCCTGAATCCAAATCTGATCAAGGTATCTGACCAAGAAAATCTCGCAACGTTCAAAATTGAAGCTACACGTGATATCATTATCAAAATGTCTGTGTTCCTAATAATTTGAGTTCCTGATTTAGCAGTCAGTGCGAGAGAGACTCAAAGGCTTCCCATTGTGCAGTAATATTAGATTAGATTAGATTACATAATACTTTATTCATCCCACAGTGGGGAAATTCCCTTGTTACAGATATTTTTTAAATCTAAAATATATCCTGAATAAAATTACTATTTCATCAAGTAAGTGTCACAATTCCCATCTCCACATGGACACACTTGCAGTTTTGATCTTTAATTTTCAATTAACAACATATGACTCATCCCATGGAAAAACCTGTTGACCTGAAGTGACATCACGTCCAATAATTTGATATGTCATATTTGTGGACATAATGACCGAGGTTTTAAAAGACAAATGAAGGCAAGTTTAAAAGAAAAGCAGCCAGAAAAGTAAAGGGAGACTGAGATATTGGCAGGTTGGTGGAGGAAGTTCACCGACCTGGACCTCCGCGTCGCTCCGGCTCAGAGATGCACGTGAGGCCGAAGCCCGACCACCGTCTCTCGGACTGGACTGGAATTGGTTCGCCGCTGCGCTTGTTGTTCCGACCCGGAAGGGAGGAGGTCAGAGGGGGGAAGGAAGTGCCGCTGTCGCGCTGCACAAATGCGTCACTAAAAAAAGAGAAAAGAATAAACAGATAGTAGCCTATATTCAATTATCATTGTGGACACAAAAAGACGGGTATTTGTGGACAAACTTTTCATTCAAATCATGAATAAAAAATAAAAAAATGAAATAAGAGCAAATAAACTCCGGGATCAGCGACGCGTCGGTCCAACTGTGGAGGCCGATCCTGGCGCTTGTGTTTTGATGTTTTCCCGCAGGACCACTGTTGCCACATCGACCACAGATCAATCACCTTATTTACTCTTTACTGTCATACAGTAGAGGAACAGAGGCCAGTATGAAGAAAATCACTAATACCCCATTTACATGACTTAATTAGTAATAAAGTACCATCTTCCTTCTTCATAGTGCGTCTTTTGCACAGTTATTTGCAAATAACTTATCCTAATCGCAATCGATGGTATTAATGTCTCGAGTAGATGTCTATGCAATATTCCAACCAAATCCCCAGAGTGACTTATATTTCATTTATATGGAAGTCTTCTGAAATGTATAGACTAAATGAGGTTCTAGTTTTTTTTGGCGCACGGGGTGTATCCGGGTTTATCGGCACACAGAGCTGATACAGAGGCCCTGAACGCAGCTCAGCGAGAGGCTCTGCTGTCTTG
>NC_048412.1:20043105-20050605 GCF_013103735.1 Etheostoma cragini | reverse complement strand
TAGTCAGAAAATCAATTAGCAAATATTTTGACCATCAATTTTTTAGTTTAACTTTTTGAAGACAAACGTTCAATGATTACAGTATCTGAAATAATGACTTGCTGTTTCTTCTTTTGGATATTATATCATTCATCATATCATCTTGGCCATTTTTCACCCCTTTCAGACATTTTATAGACCACATGTTGGATCAACTAATCAAGAAAACAATCAACAGATTAAACAATGTTAAAGATGGAAAAATGGTATACAAAACTGTTGGAGGGCAAAAAACGTTGAATGCTTGGAGCAATGTTTTGTTACAACATGGCCATGGTCCAACACACAGCCATGTACGTACGTCACCACCCCTCAGATACAACCCATGCACCTCTTTATCGCCCTCTAGTGTTGATTGCTGATCTCGGCCTTCACTGTTTGTTAACCCCTTCAGCTGACACTTTTTTGACTCCTTTCCTAGATTTTTATGTTCACTCCTGCAGTGTAGCTTTTAGTATTTGTTTGTGTGTATGAATGTATTTTTTCTTCTTCCTACTGTATGTCAAGCTTGTGTGTGTGTGTGTGTGTGTGTGTGTGTGTGTGTGCGCGCCCGTGTGTGCCCGTGTGTGTGTGTTTGTGTGTGTGTGTGTGTGTGTGTGTGTAGGGAGTACCAGAAGCTCACACACTCAGCAGATGAAAGCTTTGCCAATATTGCAAGTTCCCTAAGGTGCATGGCAATATTGATGTGACCACTAGTGTGTGTGTGTGTGTGTGTGTGTGTGTGTGTCTGCATGTGCGTGTTTGTGTTCTTGGTGAATGACAGTATTTGCACATGTATGCAGTGTCTGTTGCATTTGTACAATTGCCACCTCTAAAATCCAAAAGGGCAAAAGCAGAAGCAAACACTGAAACGTGCCAGTAACCTCTAACCACTGATCTCAGACCAGTGCATTCTAGTGTCAATAGCAGGGTGCTTTTTCTTCCCCGCCGATCCCTGCTCAGCAGCTGGAGCGTCTGTGCCTCTGACACCTGGGAGGTATATGTGACAGAGTGGGGAGGCGCTGGAAGAGGATGAATAACTGACCTATCACATCCCCATTGACCGAGTTAATTAATATAAGTAGAGCAGGGGATTCTTAGCTCACTTTTCACTGTATGGATTTGCTGTCTCCTCACATTTGGTGTGTTTTATGTCTATTCAATGCAAATCCAATGTGTTCTGTCCCGCAGCCTGATCATGACAGCTAATTTTGGTATGTGAGCTGTTCTGATAGGGTGGATTTTAATTGTGGCACAACACAGGGCCTCGCTGTGACTGATTGATATAAAATCTCATGTGAATAGATGTCAAATTGCAGCAGAGAGAACTGGTAAAAGGCTCACATATACTGTGCATTATATTTCCGCTTGAGGCTACTGTATACTTGTCAGTCTCTATACATCTTTCAGATTTGATCACGCTAAAATGCAATGTTTTAAGAGATTAGCGGAGGTTCTTGTTGGAACATAGGAGTGGGAAGCAGTGAGAGCAAAATAAGAGGGACAGGAAGGAAGGACAAGGAAATCCTCATAGACTCTCTTATACATGCAAATACTCTTTCTTCTTCTTTGTGGGTGTGAAAGACAAGAGAAAGTGAGAGAGGAGCACTGGGGGAAATGAGCAGGACAGACAGGAAGACAGGCAGAAGAAGATGGGAAATGGAGAGAAAAGAGGAGGCGAAAGAGAGCAAGAAAGAGCTCCACTGCCTAGTCTTAATCTGAGCTGTTCTGATCAATAGCCCATTTCCCATTGTTGCCAGAGCTGTTCGATCGCTACACCACGGAATTAACACACCCACTTTAATCTAGGGGGAGAGGAGCGAGGGGAGGGAGAGGAAGGGGGAAGGGAAAAAAGGGGTTAAGGGGGTGAGTGGGGAGCAGCTGTGGAGGCATTCTCAAATGAAATCAAATCTAATTGTGATCACTGTAGCCGCTGCACTTATTACTACCACTCTTACAATTATCCACCCATCATATAGCTCTTTTTTCCGTCTCATACCTTGCTTCATGTGGTGTAAACTGGACGTAAATAATCAAAATTAGTGTTTGTTTCATTTTGCCAGCTGTAGATTGGATTGGGAGGTTGGTGGGGGGGACTTGGCTCGTTCCTGGGTGACATGGAATGGGGTTTGTGGTCAGGTATATTGTGACGGATACACTCTAACATCTGGCTGTCTCAATTAAGCTTGGCTGCTGTAAGACTGGTTCAGCAAGGTTTCACGAGATAATGCTGTTATGTTACGAGAATGTGTTCGAGATCACAGTGTAACCTTATTAAACGGATCGGCAAGAAATTTTGAACAGAAATTTATAGTTCCCAGAGGATGAAGCCTCATGACTTTGGTGATACTCTTACTTTTCCTCTAGCGCCACCATGAGGTTGATATTTGTGCTTTCGAGTGTAATGTTTCAACAACTACTCAATGACTTTCCGTGACATTTGTTAAACACCTTGTTCCCTTCTCAGGATGAGTTGTAATAACTTTGGTTATATGTCTTTGACTTCAAAAGACCATGACATGTACAATGATTACAGGTTGCCTTTCAATACATGAAATGTAATAAGCATCAGCTTAGACTAACCATGTTTTCATATCACACAGAGTGCTGGCAGTCTATTCCAAATCCATTGGTTACACCAGCTACACTCATTGACATTATTTATGTGTAGTCATGGGACATAATGGAACATATATTTCTTTAAGTGACATAAATGAAATGCCATACATATCTTGAACTGCTCTGATTAAGGAGACCAAACAGGCTACCAAACTACTTTCCCCTCTCACAACAAAGCTTTCAATTATTAATTTCATTACTAAAGTGAATACTTGTGCTTACTCAGTACCAACGTTTGAGTGTATTTTAGCTGTTGAATAGTGTAGTCCACAGCTTTGGGTGTTGCCAAAGGAGTCTTTGCTTACTCCCTTCCACTGAGACAGCTTGAGGGGAAACCACAGCACAGAAGCTCTTCCCTGCCACTGGAGGCTATACCCAACTTTTCCTCCAATCCATTCTACTTACTCTAGTTCTTTTGAAGTCATTTCATAACAGAGCAACTTTCTCGTTAGCGTTTGGCTTTAATTGTGGGTAATTAAGCGTGCTCCAGCAGTGGAGAGAGCGCTGTTTGGAGAACTGGGGGGAAATTAGCCGTAGTTCATCTGTGAAATATGGGGTTAAGTGGGAGTCGGGGCAGGAAGAGAAGAGTGCTGAGGGGGGTCAGTGACTCCAAAACAGGGGGCACGCTGTCAAAAAAGGAAAGCTGCTTTGGGTGTAGCGGAAGATGGGAAGGTAGCAGACAGAAAGTGGGGAACACATACAGGTAGTTTAGCGAGAGACACATTTCAAACAGTAGCTCAACAGGGCTGAACAAGGCACTGTGGGGAGGAAGGAGAGAGAAATGAATGGACAAAAGCTCAAGAGCTTAAATTTGCGCCAGCATACTGAAAGGGGGAATGCATGTCTGTAGCAAGACAAATACAGAAAGGAGAGGCTACATTTACTTGCATGCCATTGTATGATGTTCCTCACTAATGCAGGAAGTTTGACTGTTGACATGGTCCACTGCAGATAATGTTGACACTCTGTACAACGCTCCACATAAATAAAAGAAAAACCTTGCAAATACAGTATTGCATGTTTTGTGTCTTGTGCATCAGATACTCTAATTGACAGGTGCATCAAGGCAAAACATTAAAATGAGTGAATTTAATGGCCTCCCTTGAAGCAACAGCGTGTGTTTACGAGCAACACCCTGGGGTGGCACTAACTGTCACCAAGTGGACTATGGACTTTACACAGAGTGACCCTTGATTAAATGCAGCACCCTGCTGAATAGAGCCCGTGCCGCATCCATTAATGCTTTTATTTTTACCTCATAACATCTATAAACGTCACTGTGGCCATAAAGCAGATGAGGAATGATTGGAGTCATTGACTGTACTGTCAAATGCTCAGTGGATGGGGACATACTCTGCTGGGTCCTTTATGAGTGCTTCATCCCTCAGAAGAACCATCCCCACTGACTATAATGAACCTGTTAAAGCCTCTATAAATATTGGCTCCCATGCTTAGTGATCGTTTGAATACCTCCGAAATAGAGCCATGTTTGCAAACAAGTGGCTTGGCGTTGGAGGAGGTGAAGCTAATACCTAATCAATGGAGGGACGCTCCCTTGCGGTGGGCCCTCGCGGAGCCTTGATTCATGCAGGGGGTGCGGATATATTGTGGTTTAGAATAAGCACAAAACTGCCATATTGATTAACACATTATCAGTGTCAATAGGGAAAGTTATTTCAGGAAGAAGTGGGAACTGCTGGGGCATTGTTGGCATGGCCATTCAGAAAAAAAACAAGACTGCAGTGGGAACTAATCGTCTTCCTGCCAGTCTTCCGTCTGAGAAATTCAGACCTAAGAAGTCTCAGGCAGGGTCACTCTCCCCATGTTGGGGAGCATGTTGTAGATTAGATGTGAGACCAGGTTCTTCAAACCCTAGGAAATCCAAACATTCCCTAGTCGACAAAAGGAAGATTCTCTTCATGATGAAGGAAGATATTCAGATCTACAAGGTCTTAAGGGAGGCTACTCTGCTACATTTCAATTACTTAAAGGAGAATAACACTGAAATTCAATGCTGAATTATCTCATTTGAAAATGTATTAAATGTAAATGTATTGTAACCAACATAGTCTGTGCCACCGTGAGATACTTCAGTCTATTTGGGTGTATGCCTTGGGAGTCCTTTACTTTCAGCAAGTAATGTCATTTTTGACCTGCTGAGCAAAAGCAAACATTTAGGAGATAATATGATAAAAGGATGTTTCTCTACATTTAGTTGTCTAAATGAAGGGGCACATTTTAACAGGCTACTCAGCAGGTGCATTGTAGATTAGTGAGTACTATTTAAGAAATGCATAAATTCACAAATACATGTCGAAATTTGAAACGCTACATCGCGCTGCATCACAACCAAAATATAAATGGCAATGAATCAAGGTGACTTTTTAAAAGGAAATGTGTCAGTTAAAGCTATGAAACCAAAAAATAAAATTTCCAACTGAACAAATGACTTATTAACTACAATCAATCTAAAAGTCAACTGGCAGAGTTCAAATTCACATGTATACCAGCTCATCGGTGGAAGCTCATATTTGTGTTCAGTCACATTTGTTAGCCTATTCAGAAAGTGAAAACAACATGTTTCATCTGTCACTGCATGGCTAACACACACCGATGACAGTCCTCATTTGCCAGCACATTCGACTCTAGTGTACTATAATTTTTTTGCTGCACATTGGATTTTGATCTATAAATGAGACAATTAGCTGGAGCCCTTTCAGTTTTAAGTGATGTTTTTGACCTTGTGTGACATTAACTTGAAATCAATGGAAAGGTCATGTACCAGGATTTCTTGGACACCTTTTATGTCAGGAGAGGAACTAAAGCAAGGGAGAAGCATTTTTACCCAGTAAGGATCAGTGCAGTATGCACAGTGTTTTAAGCAAACAGAATGTTGGTTTCTTTGGTACAATTTAAAACACATCCACTTAAGTCAAAGACATTGGTTGGTAGTGATCTTGGAAAATCGGCATAATAAAATGTTAAAGGTGCTATTTAGAAAGCGATCTGCTCAAGGATTTTCTCCATGTATTTGAGGTGAAAGGGCCTATGTGACCTTGACCTTTTGAGGTGCCTTTGCTTGTTTTTCAACTGAAATCATAAAGTTAACATAAAGCTCGCAAAGATGAATGAACTCAACCAAACATTGTATGAGTTAATTCCTGAGTCAGTCTTCCATTCTGTAACAAAGCAACAGCTCCAGAGGGCATATATCAGCCAGACATCAAAGATTAGAGTCTACTGCTCTCTCTTCTCCATAATCACAAAAACTTAGCAGATGTGTTATGCTTATAGGTTTTGATACGGTGATAGAAAGCTGCAACATATGCATATGATTGTGATCTAAGGTGCCATCTTTAAATACATGATTTAACTGTTAATATAAGTCTGTGGGGATATGTCTACATGTATAACTGAGTACAGCTGCAGCTGTGTGATTATGGTCACCTACACGCATACAGTATTAATCTATTAGCTTATACCATAAGATAAATACATACAAGACATAAAATATTAACATACGACCATGTGAAAGCGCATGTATGGGTGTCCACCCACACCGTTGTGACTTTCACAACTTTTTGACACTTTCATTCCCCAATTTAATGTTCCACTTCCCCGACCGGTCTTATACTTTTCGTCTGCCAGCATCCTCCCTCGTTAACGTCTCAGTCCCTGAAGCCGTAGCATATGCTACAGATCACAAACGAAACGCACAAACACGTTTTCACTTTAAAGCAGAAACCTTTTAGGAATTGTTGCCGATCTATTTTCAGTGAGACGTATTACGTACTGCGCGTTGTTCAACAACTCTCCAGCGCACGAGTGTTCACATTATAGGCTACATCAATCCATTTCTGCAGGAGGTGCGCATGTTTCCCTCTCACAAAGTGCATTACACGTCTCATGAGAATCTTATTTCTGACGGGTTTCTCAATTATTAATGCCACTTGTCATTAATAGAATATGGAAGTAGGATGCTTACCTTCACCGATGCACCTTCATTGACATGACCGGCAGTTCCCACTTGGGTTGTTGGGAATCCTGTCGATTTGCGCGGAGGACTGATGGTAATCTGGACAAAATAACAGCTAGGACCGCAGTTCCTTCCACCTTCAATAAACTACATTGGTGGAGAGTTACACTGGCATGATGTTTGAGTGGCAATGGCCCATTGGGTTTGGGAGGGGGGAGAGAAAAATCAAGATGGGGAAGTAGCGCGCAGGACTATAGCGAGAGAAAAGTTGTCCTCGGAACAAGAAAAAGTTGACAGAAAAAAGGGACTCCGCTACCACCAGTTACTTTCCGAAATTGGTGAAGATAGTTTACACTAAAAAAAAACTAACCACAAAAGGGTAAAGCCGGGAGAAATGAAAAAGCGCGAAGGGGAGAGATCCGGACGCAGGGTACTGAGAGCGCAGAGAGAGAGAGAGAGAGGGGGGGCGGGAGGAAAAAGAGAAGGTGCTGAGCCTGAACCTCCACCTCACATCAGCCCGACTGCAGTTAAGTTTCTATCAGCTGCAGACTGTGTTGTGCACGTGTTCCTGTGGATACGAGACAGAAAATTGACCTACACAGTAAAGAGACCGCACAAGAAAAATATATGTAGACGGTTGGTGGCCAGAAAGCGGATCGATCGGGTTATAATTTTGTCCAAAGTCGAGCGAAAATAAAGTTCATGGAGGAATGAAATTTGAAAACAGATGGCGAATCCCGTCGCCCCTAAATAAGATTCGATCTTTGGGAATGGAGTGTAGATAATATTTGGTTGGACGTTTGATGAAAATGACGGATTTTTCATTTTGGACAGGTGGGGGTAGATGGAGTGAGGGGAGAGGGGAGGGAATAGAGGAGGGGGGGGGG
>NC_048412.1:19995599-20043005 GCF_013103735.1 Etheostoma cragini | reverse complement strand
CCCCCCCCCCCCCCCCACCCTCCATTTCTCCCCATCTTCCACATATGCACTCACTCACTCTCCTCCTTTTCTCCTCATTCCCTCTCTATATACCTCTTTTCCTTCTAATCCAAGTCCATCAAGCCAATCTCTTCTAATTTGGTGAATCTCATTTCTCTTGATTCTATCCCACAACCCATTTCAGCTCCACTTTTATCATTGCTGATTTGGGGGTGGCCTCTCGGACACACTCCCATGTTCGCTTGATGCAAGAGGACTTCCTCACATCATGCATGTTTGGTTATTAAAATCAATTATGAGATTGAGATTCCCGTTGCTTTCCCTTTGGATGTTGTAGCTCAGGCTCATTGGAGCTACTAGCACACTCTGCTTCAGCTTCACTCTGACAATTGATGTGTCATTTTCAGCACATCTCTGTGTCTGGTTTTCAACACAACATGCTTACAAAGACACTTATCCCACCAGCATTGCATTATTAAATGTAGTGCTATGTTTTAAAAGAAGAAGAAATACAAACACAGATGTGCTTCCGGAACTTCTTACTGGATTGCATTGTGTTTTCCATTTTGGAACTGTTTTCACATCGTGGATGAATTCATGTTTGGTATGTTATTTGTAAAAGCTGTAAGGCTTGTTGTAGAATATGGTGAGCTATAATTTGGTGATAAAAGATACACATGCCCAAATAAATGTGGCAGAGGTCAGTCACAGACAACCAAACTAAAGAAACCAACATCACAAATAACATCTTTTTGGCTATGCGTTGTTAAAAGATGGCAAAATGTTGAGCTCCTGTGAGATCCACAGTCTCTCTGAAAACTTCTTGCCTCTTACTGGACTGTATACTTTCATGGCATTAGTTTATGGTGGATTCATTCATTTTTGGCATTTTATTTGTGAAACCTTTGAGGGTCATTGTAAAATATGGGGAGCTATAATTTGGGGGGACTACAGACAGTCTAAAAGATCAAAGTGCCCATGCATCAGACTATACAGTTGTCTGACCTCTGGCAGGACACTTCTGTGCGGTCCACTAAATGCACCTTTTTGGGATTTATTTCAGAACCAGTGTGACTCCTAGTGCAATATGATGACCTATAATCTAGTGCTCTATATCCAACAGGGAACAACGAAGTCTGGGGGTTTCAGACCTTAGACCAAAAGACAAACAGGTAGACTCCATTCCTTTGCAACAACTCCTTTTGTTGATTGACGGGCACCCTGGATTTGTGCAACTCGTGACAAGACTGCCAGAGGAGTGGCATTATGTTGGACTTATAAGTCCTGAGCACGCCAATGCCAACTTTCCAAACGAATTGCACAACTATCAAAAGTTTCTCCATCATTGTCGTTGTCTTCTCTTACTCCTCTTTATATTTTTTTCCGCCTCAGAACTTCTCTCTGCTCGCACCCAAGCCATTCGATTTCTATTTATTTCACCCCCCACTCCTCGAGCTTTCCCTCCACCACCACCCAACACCTCCTCCCGGTCTCCCTCATCCTTCTTCTCATCTCTCCTTTTTCACACCTCCCCGCACCTCTTCGCTCGCTATTAAAACCCATTCTTCCCCCGTTTTCGCCCTAATTCCCCTCCCTTCCCGCCGCCTTTTCCCCTTTCCTTATACTTCCCTCCACCTCGTTATCTCCCCCGTTTGACTTTAATTAGTTAATGCATTAATTATCTACGCCCCAATACCTGCACCATTAACATACCCTCTCCTCCCTGTGGCTCCCTCTCTGCCTCACCCCGAGGCCTCTGGGCTGGAGATGCTGCATGGACACACGGCTTTGCGCACACGCACAGACACACAAAACTGTTCCCTCCCTTTCCCTCCCCTTTTTACCCCATGCCTCCTTTTCACTCTATTTCTCGCTCTTCCACTCTTTACCCCCTACCTATTTCCCCCCGAAGTCATCTCTCTCCCACCGTCTATCTGTCTTCTGCCCCCTATACTCTCCTCCTTTTCTCTCTGTGCCTTGCAGTCGCCTCTGCCGGCTGGTCTCTCTCCCCGGCGACGGAATTATGAAAAATGCGCCCATCGACAGAGCGCCTCAGCTTCGATTAGCCGAGATGGGACATGACAGGCCGCGATCAATACTTATACCGTCCTATAACGTGTCAACTAATGAATCAATCTCGGCTAAATTTTCCATTTTTCAAAAGCCGACGCGAGAGACTGGAATATCCTCTTTTGTAAAGATATTATTATCGATTTCGTCGGCAATTTGACATCGGGGGTAGTTAATTCCACTCTAGAATAAAATTGAAAACACTTGAGATTGAAGTGAGAGAGGGAGAGAGAGAGAGGGAAGGGGAGGAGGGAGGCAAGGGCAGGCAGGAGGGGAGGGGGAGACGGCTGTTGACTTGATAAAAGAGAATGGGAAGATGGAAGGAAGGGGAAAGGGGATAGGAAGAAGAGAAACTGCTGGCGGTGTGGCAGAGACAGAAGCAGTATATATATATTTATATATCTATATATCTATCTATCTACAATAAACATAAAAAACAAAAAAGCTAGGGAGACTATGATGAGGGTGGAAAAAAACACCTACACAGTACAATCTAATAAGGCCTTGCATTAAAACGTAGCATCTTTGTTAAGCTTACACACCTCTATTTTTGTTGCAATTGTGTCATAGAGGTGTTGAATTAACTCTGCTGTAATTTTAAAGGCTGTATCTCCTGTTTCCTGTTATTTTTTAAACTCAATGAAAAAAGATACATTGAATAGATGCTGCTCCTGAACATTTTAAAAGATTGTTAGGTGGTGAACCCTAGCTGGTGAACTTTATCATTTAAGAGGTGTTTTTAAATGAACTTTAGGACCATCGGCCAGTCAAAATAAAAAGTGAGATGCCTAAACATTCCTCATTACAACAGAAGTTGCATTTCATTAAGGTAGGATGTTGGTGTACTGGTTATATCTTTAGATAGCTTCTAGAACTGTAAACGTGCATTTTATGACATATTAACCAACCGTAAGTTATGATAACATCATCGTCCGTGTGTTCATGTGCATGTACATGCGCACGCATGAATGTGTGTGTGTCGGTAAAGACAGGCAGAGAGTCAGCATGTGTGTCAGAGTGAAATATAGATGGAGGAGGCCGGTGTGTGTGAGGGTCAGCAAGGTGCAGTGTAACTGTCGACAATCACAGCCTTATTTACCTGTCAAAAACACTATCATCCCACACAGCCCCAGCCAAGCAATTTCTCCTGTCTCTTCCTCCCTCCTCTCCCTTGCTCTCTTTCTCTCACTCTCTCTCTCTCTCTACCTCCAATTACAACCTAGAGGGCTATTTCTCTCCAGGACAAAAACACTCCCCACAAGCCCTCCCTTTCCTTTCCAAAAGCCCCTTCTCTCTCCCCATCGTTTCTACCATTCTCTCTCTTTTTCCCCACTCTCACCCTTTTCTTTTCCTCTGCTGAGAGTTGGAGAGTGGAAATGAACAAGCTGTAAACACACACCACTTATCACAGTGTATGCTGTTGTGTATTTGTTGGCAAAGGCTGGTGAGGTGAAGGCTGTGGTATAAGAGGCCAGAGGTGTGGGCTACTGTACCAGACAGAGAGATGTGAAATAAAGATGCACCACAGGTTGAAAGGCAGTTTGATCAATGCACTGCTGGTTGCTCACTAAACTCTTCGTCTCTAAAACTGCAAAAGCTAAAACGTGCTAAACTGTGCACAGTTACAGACTGTGTCAAATTTGTACATAGACTGTGTAGAATAACTCCTGGGTTGTCTGATCTCTTACAGTATATTGTCGTAAGGCCTTGCCATCCTTAAAGAGTATGTTGTCAATTTCCTATATTTTTCTCATTGTCAACAAATCCCAAATAAAAGCCAGAAATCATCCATCAGTGTAACCAAAGATGGATATAGCTTATTCCATTGTGCCATATACCTATATTTATTGAGACACACTGTCACACTGCTGACATGATCTGTATGATAAACACAGGAATTGTAGCTTATTATAAGTCAATCTCATCCTGGTGCCATAAACAAATGTGTTTTTATCTTTGCTAGAAACTACAGTTCCGGTGTATTTGATTACACAACGTTCGGAATGCTACGCTGCGCCACACTGTTTCAGACGGACCCTTTTCAATGTAACACGCATGTTACAACTGAAGGCGTGGTGAGGGCAAACAGTAGTGCTCAGGTGTTACATTACGGTAAAGATGGATGGAATAGACATTTAAAGTTTGGAAATCAAAGCAGCAGAACTAGTAGAACATGATTACACAGAAGAACTAAAAAAGAACCAAAAAGAGGAGCCATGTCTGTTTTATGGAGTTATTTTGGTTTAAAAGATTTTGCTAACTATACTCGGCTGTGCTGACATTAAGACCTGTCACCACAAGCATGTAGCGGAGCAACATAATGAACGCAATAACAATCAACCTACAGTCCCACTAAAGGCCGTTGAGAAAGAAGGGTTCAGAGCAATGATTAAAACACGGGATTTAAAGGTTCCCTAAGAAATGTCACACAAGTTTTAGGCTAAAACATTTGTTGTCACATTCAGCGAACATCTCCTCACTATCCGCAAGCTGCCTGTTCCCAGAACACACTGTAAAAACACAGTCTCTGTAGACAGCTCCGGGTCTACAAACGCCAACAAAAGTAAACTGTGCCCACCTAAACCACGAAGTATACACAAACATTGTTTCAGCGTTCCAGCCAATAACCAACCAGAAGGATTTGCAGGTGGGGGTGGGGGGTTAGCGCGCAGAAGCACAGAAGGGAGGGGGGGGGATAAGGAGGAAGGAGGGGCAAGCTAGTCTTGTTTTGTTTGAAAATATCAACAAGAAGTAACATCACCCAACATCGCTAAGAGCGCCTTTAAGATGTCTCTCCTCACCGATGGACTCACGCCAAACCACTTTTCAACCTAACAACCTAAACCTAATGTTACCTGTGGTCGAGGTAGTGTTTAAACAGCAGTCTTACAACTATTTTTGTTTTTAAAAGAAGCAAACCCTTTACTATTTAAAACTTTTAGTAAACATGAGGACATTGAGATGTTTCTTTTTATATGTTGACAGTATGGAATACTGACAATAAAAAAGCCATTATAAACCTATATAAAGAACCAGTCAAGATAAAAGAAAGAAAATACAGTGAAACCGTCAAAATCTTAAAAAATAGTGTGATATAAATTTTTGGTCATACTGCCCAGCACTAATTGGCTAACTATTTTGTCCAGTACACTGGAAAAAGGCTAACAACAGACAATAAGTCTACCATTTAGATGTTTTTGAGTCAGTCAAAGAACAAAATCACTATCCAAAAAGTAAAGCGCTAGATACTTTGAGCATGAAGCTGTCCGTGGTGGTGGTGCTGAAGTTATCCTCCCTCAAAAGAGAGATAATAGCCTCTTTCCGACCAAGTCGTTACAGGAACAGTCCACTTCTACACAGTTTTACTAACTGCTCTCCCCAAAAACCGGTTTGGCCATTTGCATTTGCACTGGCCAAGTGGCCATAGGAACTGGTAGGAGGGGTAAGGGAGCGACGCAACGTCTTTATTGCGTCGTCATTTGATTTTATCGCCACGTACAACAAACCACGGCGGTGTTTAAAGACTAGGCAGGAGTACTTAACAGAGAAACACAGAGACGAGGGCTCCAACATAACACGATCCTAATTAATATGATGGAAGAAAATTGAAGAGCAGAGCACAACAGGCAAACGAAACGACGGATAAGATCAACTAGCATTAACAACTAGCTGGTTGAATGCTTGATGTTTGTCTTATGAGTTAGCTTACGTGGGCAAATTGCAACAGACAATGAAGAATATGTACTGTTTGTGTTTCAGATGTTGCTATGTCACTAAGGCAAGGCAAGGCAAGGCAAGGCAGCATTATTTGTATAGCCCATTTCAGCAACAGGGCAAGTCAAAGTGCTTTACACAAAATCGGTCAAAAAACAGTTAAAAAATAAAAAGAGTAAAACACTAGAATAAACAGTAAAAGTTACAGTGCAGTATAAGAAATTGAACATTAAAGAAATAAACATCATTTAAAGAAAGGCAACATCAAAAAGAAAAGTTTTCAGCCTTGGTTTAAAAGAACTGAGAGTAGCAGCGGATCTGCAGTTTTCTGGGAGTTTGTTCCAGAGATGAGGAGCATAAAAACTGAACGCTGCTTCCCCCTGTTTAGTTCTGACTCTGGGGACAGAAAGCAGACCTGTCCCAGATGACCTGACTGAGGGTTCTTATGTGGAAAAGGGCAAATACCCTGCCCCGAAGTAGGAGCTGGAAGAGTTACAGGAAGGAACTGCGGTCAGAAGAACTCAATAATCTCCAAATTGGTCCAGAGGGAACATGAGGAAAAAAAGGGTTCTAGGAACTTATGTTCTTCAAACTACAAAAATCCCTCCAGTTGGAAAGAGCCAATTGTTGTATGGAGCCTTCTAAGTCGCAAAGATAATACTTTGTGGGAACATTACAAAATAAAGATCTTCTGGGAGTTGGAGGCTCCATAATGTTGAAACTAGTCTCATTTGATATAATCAAGAGGTATTTATTATATCCATTGCCTATAGTACAGCCTTCTTAAAATGCTGATATGTATCTGGATTTGACACTATAGTGACAAGGACAAACAAACAAACAAACACACACACACACACACACACACAGCATTTTGTCAATGACATCAGGGCACCATATTGCAGTGACTTTTCAATAGATGAGATATTACTTTGTTAAGTGATTTTTTTCAGGATTTTGCCAATAATCATATTTCTATCAAATAACTTATCAGACAGATTATTGAGTATGACAGCAGGCTGTATGACAGACAGTAACAGATTGGAACGACTGCTCTGCTGCCTGACCAGAAAGCCTCTCAGAGGAATTTTGTTGATACATGACTGTGGCGGATACATGGGTGGCCTTTTATTTCCTGAACTGAGTCTTGATGCCTGTGACTGAAACACACACACACACGCACACGCACGCGCGCACACCCACACACACACACACACACACACACACACACACACACAGACTGATAGCAGTCTGCTGTCTGTCTTCGTGACTGGCTCTGTGAAAAGGCCATCTGACAAAGCCATTAACAGGGCGGTGTAATACCTGTGTCTGTAGTGAGCTGAGTGACACAAAAAGACATTTATGGGCGCTGCCATGACAGTAGAACCACTGTGACATCTGACTGACTGGATTGCGAGCTGGTTGACAGATAAAGGTAGGCGGAGACACCAACACCACTGAGACAGTGATGGAGACAAGACATGGGAAACAAATCATGTCAGAAAGGGTGATGGAGGATTCACATGTTCTACAAGACTGACTGATAGCTACACCTGGGAATATGTCAGCAACTCACTGTATCAACCATTCAGCCCCAAAAGTTTTTCAAAATGATCAAAAAGGGCCAATATTTTACACAGCTAGGGTCAAGTTTGAGCACACAAGGTGTACAGTTAATGCAACACTTAATACTGAAATTTCCCCCCAAAAATGAATTTTCATCAATACTAAGTGTAGCACTCTTTTGTAAAGTACGGGGAAGTGAGATGTAATTTTCGAAATCAAGCCAGAGAATGGACGCAACACAGCATAGAGTAAAAGAAAAAAGAAGCAAGAGAGTTATACACAGTAAGACAAAAAGAAAGTCAGTGGAGAAATGTAAAATGAAAGACAGAGACAAAGCATAAGATCAAAAGAAAAAAGAAAGAAGAAAGATGTTGAATTGAGTGTGTGTTATAGTGTGTGCAGCCAGGGCAGCAGGCAGAGGCAGCAAAGCAGAACCAGCCAGCCCTCACAAACCAATCAGGCCTTCATTAGGCTGGGCGGGAGGGATCGATGGCCAGCCCGCATCAATTAAACAGCACCCGAACCCTGCCACACCACACCATACACACAAACACACACCTATTATGTTACAGCAATAATAAATGCATACAAAAAATACAGCAAGCACATAAAAAATATGAGACTGAATATAAGTCTGAATTAGATATCTTTCAAACAGTACCCCTGTTGCTCAGTGTTTTATCCTTTATAACCAATCTAAAAACCGTACTGTAAATACCTATGCTAACTGATTTGGTTAATCAACAAATCCGTTTGCTAATGCTACATTCTCAAGCAAAATAAACTACTAAAATAAAGGGTCTGGTGTTAATGAGGGCTCTCACAAATCCTGTGACATTTTGAAAACTAATATCCAAAAGAATGAAACACCATCTAAAGCTTTTGAAATACTGAAAATAAAAAGTGTACTATTAAAGGCTTTCTCCAAACTGCAATCCCACTGTAACCTGTCCATTCACTCTTTCAACCCCAACATACACTCACAACATCGATAACACCCAATTACACACATGCTCACACATGGTGGGTCCTGAAAACACACAATTACATGCGCTCCGGACACACTTTTTATTAACACTCAATTACACACGTGCATAAATCACTGACGAGCCAGTGCACCCACAAGAGCGTAACTGGGGACGGCCGGGTCAGGGATGGATCGTTTTCTTTTTGCCATTGCTTTCAAGAAGGCCAGACGGAACACGGTATGCTACAGATCATTTACAGAGGACACTGTGTGGCACGAGTCTACAACTCTGGATATGTCCTTTTTTATATAGTTTGGTCTTGGTTTTCAGAAGCAAATGCAGGACTGCTGACATGTAACCAGCAAGTGTGTGTCTCAAATACAAAGCCAATTAGTCTGATGTTTTCTACGGTGTCCCAAGACCAAAATGAAGTGAGCTGGAATATTCCAAATATACAGTGATCAACATTGTCACAACAAGTGTTAGATTTCAATCTCTGGAGTTTGTTTGTTCTCCCCATGTCACAAGGGGTTCCGCCCAGGGCGCCAACAATTCCATTTTTTAAGCATTAAGGTCAGGTGAAAATTACTGACTCACAACCCATGTGTATATCCAGTACACACACATATACATACATATACAGTACATATACATACAGTATATATATATACATATATATATATATATAAATATACACACATAGTATATATATATCATGATTAAATGAACATTTTGAGGGTGGCTCCTTCTAGAAATTGCTCTTATATATAGATATATCTATATTTCAGATCTATATATTGATCTATCTATATAGAAGGAGCCACACATTTAAAATGTTCATTTCCTCATGATTTCTGATTTTGTACAAATCCTTTACTGATTTCAGGTAATTTTACATGTATCATGGCAATCCATTGTGATCAATTGTAACTGTTTAAAGCTTTGTTTTAAAGTTGACACCACCTAGGTATAGATCAGATGCAGTGCCTCTTCGCTGACCGGCGGACTGACACAAGTTTCGCCTTAAATACCCGCTGCGCTGCGGCAAAAACAGCGTGGTAAAAATATTCAACCCTAAAATAAATGTGTCTGTATTGGGCGATTACCGGGCCACGCTTCCTGAGCCCCTCGCGTCACCTGCTCGCCGTGGCATTGACACGTCAGTCTCCCGCGGCTAACGCAATGTGACAGTGTTGAGATTATAATATCTGGCCCGTATTACCGGGCATTAACGCTATTACCGCGCCCCGCCCGCTCAGGTGGGCCATTCCTAGACTAAGAGAGTGAGCGAGATCAGGAAATTGAGAAAAGGCATTTTGGGAAAAGAAGGGAGGAGGACGATGAGATAGATGAATGAATTTGAGAAAATAGGAGAAGCAGTTTAGCCTTCAGTAAAAGGCCTGTACAGTAGTGGGGAAGAGGCATAAACATCTGACAATCAAATGGGGAAAGATGGAATGTTTCTGTCTAATTTTATGCCATCTCAGGAGGATGTTCAAGGAGGAACTGTGAATTATTGTGATACTGCGTGTGGCAAGTAAACCAGTTACTGAATAATGGTGCTGAAATCTGCCATCCACATCACCAGAGTATGATTGTTTGTGTGTAAGTGAATGTGCTCTTCATGACAGAAGAGGGGCTGCTGTGTGAAATAATAACAAAGAAAAGGGGTAAGAGGGGGCAGCCCAATTGGATAAAGCTATTCTAATAATGAACAGCTGAACAAGCACCATCACTTCACATGATTTAATGTTTACACCACGCCACGCCTGGTTTCATATCACTTTTCCAGGGCCTTCATTTGTTTCACGCAAAGAAAACACTTCTATTCCAGAGCCTTGTTGTTTTAATTAGGTAAATTAATAAATAAGAATAAATGAATGTGGCCTCCTCGCCTCCTCCTGTACCCCCCAGAACGGTGGCAAGGCACTACCCCCTGCCTGCCTGCTCGCTCGCCTGCATGGGATGTATTTGCGTGCCATAATTAACGGTTAATAAGTAAGTGATTCATTATGATTAGCGTGCGGATTCGCCATAATGGCCCCTCTCTGTGCTAGCAATCAACCTCACTCTGTTTATCCACACATAAGCCTGCTGATCCATCTCTGTCTGTGTTCCCCAATCTACTTATCCACCACTGTACTCCGTTCCTCTGGTCCTGATGCTGGACCCATTTGTTAGGTTGCTGGTGGAGGCCTCTATCAATCTGAGTGTCATTAGGAGGAAGGGGCCTCATTGTCATCAAAAATGGGGGATTGTCGTGAGATGGAGGAGCCCTTATTTTGGTGATGGCTTGTAAATGTAGAAATGAAAGATGTGTTTATCTGAAAAGGAATTAATAGGCTTGTCAAGTGCAGGGATAAGTTGGTCCAAACAAGGCTTCATGTGTCAAAAGATTACTCGTTATCACTTATCAAATGAAGTCTGTTGATGGGTGCTTAGCACAAACCCCAAGAGTGGAGGATATTAAGTCATTATTGTTGTCATTTTTGGGGGTGGGGAATGCTCAAGTACTGTGACTCTTGTAATGTGATAAAAACTCATTTAGATAAAATCTCTTTGGGGCAGTTTTTTTATTGTTTTGCATTCACTTACACCCCCATGAGGGTGGTTTTTAATGCACCAGTGGGGGAGTAATCCGAAGAGCAATGTGTGTGGTGACGCGAGGCCATTTTTGAAGTGAGAGCTTTTTAGAAAACAAACTGTACAAGTAAAAATGACAGGTTTAGTGAAATCATTCTGTAACAATGGTGTTAGATTTTCAAAAACTGTGTGAAATAGGTAAGATTGTCAGCTTCAGAAAGTTACAGAAATTGCTGGAAACTACTCCCCCAATTCTGATATCAGAAAGAATAGGGAACATGCTTGATTGATAAAGACTGCTAGCAACTGTAGGAATTATGACTCTTTGTCCTTAGGCAATTAGTGTGACATTGTCAACACTTTCAAACCATGACCATGATTGTTGCGTCACCCTGAACAAGTCGTTCATATGTCTAAATCTAACCAAACTTTAACCGTAGGGGTGTCAAATTACAAAATACTTGTATTTTTGTAGTGGAGATTTGCAACAATTTTGGACACTGCCAAATTATGTTGTCTTGCAAATCATGCTGTCAGATCAGAAATCCAATTGTAAAAGGTGCATTTAGCCATTACATTTTGATAACCTATCCTTTAATTGGAGATCCCACATAGTCATTTTCGGATCTCACACCCCTTTGTATACATACAAACACATACACACAAACATGCACTCACATCCCCTGAGCCAACTCGGTGGGGCTTTACCTGAAGATCAAGTCAATAAGCTTTCTCACCAACAACTCCACTTGACAGCAGTCTGCTTAAGCCATTTTCTACCCTGTAAGAAAGGTTTGCACTTTCTCTTGGCTCTCTCTTTCCCCCATACCTTCTAGAATGTTCATTGCCCAGAAAATAATTTCTCTAGTCATTTCAGCGCCTTTGTGAGCGGCAATCAATTTCTCTTCTCTTCATGATGGTCCTGCGTGTGAGCACAGAAGTTTGACCTTCTCTAAAAGATCTATCAATTTATCCGTCCATCCTGCAACCTATCCATTAATGTTTTCATCTTCCCCTGTTTCTTTTTTTCACTTGTCTCTCGCTGCTCTGACTGTTGGGTGGTAAAGTGGCTTTAAGCTTATGTGCTCTTCAAGACCTGTTTGTGCAATTATACCTCAGTCTCAGAGCTGGACCAAAATAAGCTGGGGGAGAAAATGATGGTCATTTTGAGGAGGAGAATATGCACTTGAGACAAAGGGAAGGGAAGCCCATTTTGAGCATGGTGACGGTTGTGAACCCTGGGAGGGGACAGGGTCAGGCTAAGGCTAAATGACATATCACATTGCCAGCTAGGGGTCAAACAATTTCTCCGAATCAACTACCAGCATTTCTGTGGCAACAGCTCTGTTCAAAGCAAACCTATCGTTTACCTGTCTGTCTCCTTCTGCGTCCATTTGCTGCCCTGTAAAAACATATATAATATATATAGCGTATATAGATGGGATTTGTTTTGACTTGTTCAGTTATTTGGTCAAAACCATAATTACCAAAAGAACTTACATTTTATTTATTTTTCTGCACCTTTTACACTATTTATACTGTATCTGTATTCTGCAGGAGGTGTGACTTTTTGGTATTGACTGACAATGTCATGGTTGTTAATTTTATTAGTGCTATATACGTGTGGAAGTGCACTGAAAACAGTTGTTATATTACAGTTGTTATATAATTAAAACTCCTACAGACTAATGATGTGTTCACACTATGCGTAACGCAACAGGCTTCAAGCCGGTGACATAAAGCTACAAACGGACGCCCAACACCCAACAGCTACGAATCAAAGTTTAGCTGTCCTCCTAAACTTTTTCAGCACTTCAATGATGCCGTGAAGTGTCAACCAATTCTGTTTTTAAAACAAACATTGCTAGCTGTGCTACTATTTTATTTAGCTGAGTTAGCTGACACTGCCAGCTTTCTGTGCATTGCAATGCACATATTATTATATGCACATATATAATTACATAAAATAATATATAACAATGCATATAAGAATTATAATTTTTCTTCTAGTGGAAGAAAACTAATTTCAGTTTAACATCAAAATCAGAAGACCACGCTTTTCCATCGAGGACTTCGATCATTTCAGCTTTCAGTACAATATATACAATAATATAATACTTTCATGACAATATTAGAAATGACTGCATTTGTTTTGGCTGAGGACATACTACCGCCAAGAAATACTGATGAATTTATCAGTAGATGCACGTCATCTGTGAGCACATAATGATATAGTCTAAAAGGGTGTGCATTGCTTTCTGTGTCAGTACGATTGGGAGAGAGCTGACAACATAAGGCCGTTCCAGGCTCCCTGAGAGGGGTCATGACCCCAGGAAGCAAAACCAGGTTAGGAAATAGTGACAACTGCCTCCTCTCTTCCTGTCTGGAACATAAAGCCAGACAAAAAGGACAGATACATGATTTAAACCTGCGTAAAATAAGTGTTTTGTGCTGAATCTGTGTGATGTTTAAACTAGAGAAAATTGTGGTAATTAGTTAAAGTGTTCCTATCTTTAAAACACCAACATAATCCTTTTAAACTAATGCGGTTTAATCTTTGCTTTTTGTCTCTTGTCAGCTAAAGAGAAGTTTGGCTCTGCAGAGCTCTCTATGGGCCTATTCTCCTGTATCCTCTCCATCTCACTGATCCCTTTCTTTCTCTTCCTCTCTCCCCCCACCAACCCTTCTCTCCTCTTCAACTACCCAGAGCCTTTCCATTCTCATCTCTCTCCCTCACTTGTTTTCTCTTCCCCTCATTCACACTCCTTTCTCTGTCCCTTTCAATCTCTCTCCTCCTCTTGCTCCCTCTATCTAGCTCACAGGACAATATTACATATTCCAGTCTCATGCTTTGCATGATTTGGGCAATAGATGAAGCCATATCCCTCTCTCCTCTTCGGGCTCTCCCCTCCCTCTCTCTCTCGCCTTGTTGTTTAATGTTTCAATTTGGAGGAAGCAAACATTCAATCAGACAGATTAACTCTTTAATGCATGTCATCAGTCAAACTGTCTACGAGAGGGGGGCCCCCTCGGCCTGGTGCTGCCCCCCCCCCCCAACTGCTGCTACGTCCTTCTCACTCCCCTGCTCTCCACGCGCACACTGTCTACTCTCATATAGATGGGCCCATCCAGGCTTGAGCCCAGACGCAGAGGCGTCTGTGGACACACACACACACGGACACACACACACACACACACATACATGTGCACACAAGTACAAAAACACATATATTTACTCATGCACACCCACACACATCCACAAACACAGACATATTCATGAAAACGTACACTGGCAAGCACATATGCATGAGTGGACACACTCATATGCACGATCATATACTTCAACAACCATATGCATGAAAAGCCTCACGCTAACATCAATATAAATAAAGTTTAAACAAAGCAGAGAATGCATTGGGACACCTGCAACCAAAATAGAAAATGTGTTTGCGAGTTTTTGTAAGGTACGGGGATTACACGAGACATTCCATGTAATTCCAATGCCACATGTACTGATGTGCTAAAGGACGCATCCACTGATTCACTTACAATTGTGAAACTGCTTCACACAATTAAGTCATGCTCTCTTAACAGACAACACACATGCTCACATACACATTACTCTTTCTTTCAACCTGACACACACACACACACACACACTTCCCACAGGCCAGTGGATAGGGAAATCAAAGTGACACGGAGGTAGAGCAAGGGAGAGTGAGAGATTAGAGGAAATGAAAAGAGTAAAGAGGAAAGAGGGAAAGAGGGGACGGGAGGCTGAGGGTGCCACAGATGGAGTAGACTGTAAAATAGGGAGTGACGTTCAAACTGAGTTTATGAAAACGATACTGTATGAACTCTGGATGAGGATGTACAGAATGAAATCTATGAGGACAGTCTGAAACAGGATTGGCGTGGGTTCAACTTCTTATTGTTCACCTGAGCGCACACTGTGAATATTCAAAACATCTATTTTTATCAATAAGTATGAACAACATGTACAGTATGAAGCTATCGGCACATAGTAGTAAATCTGTTGTCATGGTCTTAGGCTTGGTCACGTTCACCTCAAAAACAGTCAACCACGAATGTCAGCTCCAACACAAATCCCTATTGCCTGACAAACTGTCCTGCAAACGTCTAACTTTTACTGACCATTCCTTTTTGAAGAGACAAGTTAATTTGTAGACAAATTAACGTGATGATACGCATAGCTAAAGTATCAGAAGTTGCTATTGCTTGAACATGAGCTCGAGACGTTGGTTATAAAATGAAATTTAGGCTATAAAGCTCATCAAGGGTTCTTGTCATTCATGTTAATTCAGTCGGTGAAACTTGCTTTATATCATAGTTAAGGAACCGAAAGCAATCTAAATGCAAACCCCAGTAATACAAGAGATGTACAGTCAATTAATCCATTTTAAAGATCAGTAAAATATATTGTCATGAATAACTTCACACAACATAGTTCTGATTATAAGTAATTTGATTTGATAAGTAACAATAAATAAGAAAAAATGTTGGTCTTTATACAAGATAAATTAATTTCATTTTTGTGGGGGGGCCTTTGAGATCTTTATTAACATGCAGCGAAAGGGCCGCGGGTCAGAGCCGAACCCAGGTCCACTGCGTCGAGGAGTTAACATCTATATTAATCGATTAATGCATTTTTATTTATTGCACCTCTGTTTTTTTTATATTTATTCATGTTTTATGTTCTCACTTGACTATGTTTACCTTCTGTACAAAAGCTGCTGTAACTTTTGATCTGTATATTCTAAGTTGTAACTCTTCTTCCAATTATTGTTACAGACATACTGTATGCCAGACATACCTGCTGGAATTGTGGCGTACTACTGTCCTATGACGTAATGTTTGTGACTGTAGTGATTTTGTCATTTTATTGGTTTTAAAACATCTTGCCAAAAGACTGTGACGGAAATGTAGCTGGCTGGCTAACACCAACACATTTGTAGAAATGTTGATTAAAGTGCATTGTATTGTAAGTGCATATGTGCAAAAGCCAACGCTTTACATGCACCAGTGATGTAGACAGAGTTAAGTGAGATAGCAAGATCTCATCTCTTTGTTTTAGGAAGTTTCATTTGTTTAATTTGTACAGCGCATAACAGCTCCTGCACGGTGTAGACTTGAATAAAAAGATGCAATTTAAAACATCTAGTCTCAACTTGCAATAAAGATGATGTAACAGTTTTAACAGCAGTTTCTGTGGCTAAACAGAACCCAATGTCCTAAGTTTATAGTGAGAAGTTATTAACACAATTAATAATAATAATAATTAAATAATGCATACTCTTTATTGATCCACTATAGGGAAATTACAATTTACACTCTGTTGTTATTACACACTACAAACAGGGCTGACATACACACACATGCTCCTGTCCTACACATGCACTAATGGAGAGATGTCAGAGTGAGTGGGCTGCGAGCGGGGGTTCAGTGCCTTGCTCAAGAGCACCATGGCAGGGCCCAGGAGGTGAACTAGCACCACACTCCTTACTTTGGTCTGTACGGAGACTTGAACCAGCAACCCTCAGGTCCCCAACACGACTCCCTATGGCCGGAGCTACTGTCACCCCCAAGTTTCCATTAGCTTATGTGCCAATGTCTAATTATTGGCCTTTTTCTAAAAAAGGTTATTCATGTAAAAGAAGAGGTACACACAAGGTTTGGTAAAAATAAAGAAAGCTTTCTGGGAAAAGCTAATGGTGGTGTTACACTTGTAAACCAAGAAGGCTCCTCTATAGTGTAACAACCTTAAACGGTTGCTGACCAGCTGCTGCACACACCATCTCTCTTCATCATTTTTTTCTCCATCCTTTGCTTTACTCTCCCTCCCATTCATTTTTATTTTATCTCCCGGTGCTGTGGAGCATCTCGTGTATCTCCCTCTCTCCCCCACTCTCTGACCACAGCACAGAGGGTGGCCAAACCTGGTAAGTATTGACAGGGAGCTCCAGTGACACGGAGAGAGCCAGTCAATGCCCAGACACCCAGGGCAGGGGTCAATGACAAAAGGTAGGCCGCCTGGAAAGAGGGAGATCGGGAGGGAGGGACAGAGAAGGGGAAGGCAGTTGATAGATGGCGAGGCAGAGGAGATATGCGGCGAGATAGTATAACTTTGAGGCAAGATAAATACAAGGTGAAAGAAGTAGAACATAGGCACACGGCAGAGAGAAGAACAAAGAGAAATGAAGATGAGAGACTAAGGTTGTTTATATTTCAAAGACGACATCTGACTGACCAAACAAAACAGTATTTAATGACAGTTTGGTTGCAAAGTTAAAGGCATTCAGCTAAAGATAATGTTAATAGCCATGGATCAAACTAATGTGAATAGTGAAAAAATAGTAATTGTAGATAATCAGATGAATCCCAATAGGGGCGACTGGAAACTGGAAAAGGCCACATGGAAGTTCAAGACAAACTGTGACGTAGGGAATTAGTAAAATTGACCGGAAACGTTCCTCTGAGGCCGCGGAAGGAAGTGAGATAGGATGCTGGACTAGGATTAAAAGAGCTATACCAACACACACACACAGCGTGTTTGTGTATTGACACAGAGAGAGTGTCAGTATATATTGAACGGGGGGCGGTAAGTGAGCCCTCCTCTCCCGCCCATCCCCAGCTCCATCTCTACTTCTCTCTATCGGATATCAGTCCCTTCTCTAATCATTTCCTTCCTTTTGGCCCTCTCTTCTTTCTAATGCAATTATGCCTCATTCCTCCTTTCCTTTCTCTTTTCCTCTCAATCCCTCTGTTTCTACTACTTTCATCCTTCTCTGGGGTACTATTCTGTTTTACTTTGTGAGATCTCCCCCTCCCCCCCCCCCTCCCCCTTTTTTCCGTTATCTCTCCAGTCATGTTTCGGCTAACAACACTGTGTCTACCATTGTCAGTTGCACTTATTGTTTCTCCTTGTTTGCTCTTACCCGGCTCACTCTTTTGTTTTGATCTTCAGTGATCAGTCTCCCGTAGCCTCGGTGTGTGACAAAAAGGTTCCCATTAATCAATATCACTCTCCAAATGTGATAACATTCTTCTTCGAGCCTCCGCAATATGGCAAAGAGAAACATACATATTACTTGTGAACAAATACAGGGGCTGGAAAAAGAATAACCACCACTTCATCATCCAAGCATTTGCCGTAAAAAGGTTGGTTGTATTAAGTTGCCTGGCCATTAGAAGTATTTGTCAATGCCGTATAATTGTATATGTCCATATATTTTTGCAGATGGCTTTTTCTCTTAAGTGATTAAATACCTTTGAAGATGTGTTAACTGATACACTTGCAAATGTTTCCACAAATAACTGATTATAACAATAAGCTCTGCTAGATGCCTAATGTTATTTTGAAAACTCACAGATCAAAGTGCTAATTGCCAGACCTGTTTATCGATGACAATTGCTGCTAATTGGCATTGTATGTAACATGATAGACCTTTTGTAGTAGTGTTTGTGTTTTTGATCATGTTAACAACATTAAGTCCTGTTCCATAACTCGTTTACACTAGTTTGTCACAACCCTGTGGTTTACAAGCACACACAAATGTGCTGATAATGAGCAACATAAAAAGGCATCCTTTATACTTAAACCACAGCTGTTCAAATTATTGCTCTAGCTTCCAGTTGTGCATCAACAAGTTCAGTGATCTTTCCATTTTATTTTGTCAGACAGTGCATAAAAAACTTTTTCAAATGTTAACCATATTACACAAGTACTGCTTTTGTGCATTTTACTTATACATTTTGAGAGGCTTGTCTACATAACCATTTAAAAATATGTAGGAATTGTACAATGAAAAAGCAGTAAATAAAATAGAGAGACCATATACGATGGAAAAATATGTTGTCCTGTTCACACATAAATAGAGATCTCTTTCCTCAGCATCAGGCTATGATCCTGTTAACAATTTCCAATCATTGTAAAATATCTGCAGATGATTTTGGTCTTGGGCGATGCATGTGCAGGCCCTATCCTGTCACCTATGCGGGGGTGGGAGAAAACATGCCCCCTAAAGAGGGAGCAAGTGGAGATCTCATCATATTTTTGGATCGGACCCAAATCCACAAAAAAGTGTTACACTACTAAAGACAATGCTCTTCAAACCACAGTGCATTAGGAGGATTTCATCTGATTTAAATTATATAACAAGAGTTAGAGTAGAGAAGATAGAGTAGAATTACCCTTTCCTATCCACAGTGCAGTATTCCAGTCTTTGTTGCAGATGCCCAGGGCACTTCTTATCAGAGAGGTGGAGATTGGTTTGTCTCTCTGCCAGTTTACCTTGACACTAACTCATTTTCATTCTGTGTCTCACTCTCTCTTTTACACACACACATGCACACACACACACACACACACACTTGCCTTAACTGTTACAGGTTCCCACAACAGAACTAAATACCACAACCATCACATAAACACCTGTTATGTGTTTGCATGGACCAGCACTAACTACCATTACTAGTGGTTTGAACAGGTATGGTGAACTGTACCACAACCAGTTTCCTAGTCACTTCATCAGTTATATATATTTACAAAGTACGCTTAATTTCTCCTGTTAGGTATAACATGACAGAGAGGAATTCGAGCGGAGGGGGGAGGGCAATATTTCACAACAAGCGCATTGGCAGACAACCACCTTTCCTCGATAATTTGTGAGCCTCGCTTCCTGCATGCCCCGCGCCCGATGCTCTCCGGAAACAGATGGTTCCCGGAATGTCCTCGAGCAGAGTTCTGAAGAGCTGCTAGTAGCCCGAGAGGCGCGTGAAGCAGGGAGGGGTGCGCGTTGTTTCTCCGACAAACTTAACTTAATCTAACTATCTCTGTAGGTCTCTGTCTTCAAGCTCGATCTGGATGCTTAATAATAGTTCAATGTAATTACACTGTCAAGCAGTGGAGCTCTTCAGCAGCAGCTCAATTTCAGTGTTATTTTACTCACTCCACGTTATCACACCAAAAAAGGTGCTTTCACTCCACGTTATCTCACTGAAAAAAGTATCACAACAAAGCCTAATTATGATGATTTTGATGGGAGGTTTTGCTTTCTTAATAATACATTTTACTTATTTATATAATCTGAATGTCTTGTCACTAAATCTCCTGAGACTTGATAGCATACTTGTCACATGGGAATATGTGCTTATTTGGGGGGTTGTTGATATGACAAAGCCTGGGAAACGACATGGTTCCTTGTGACCCCGTCAGGATAAATTGTTGTTTTTGGGTCGCTCGGTTACGGATCGGCGTTCATACCTATTTTTCTTTACTCATCTAAAACTGCCAAAATAAATGATAAATTAAGTCTATTGGGCTTGGGGAGGCCACGAAAGTAATTAAAAGAGAGCTTGGTTGGCTTTCCTTTGACTGAAACAAAGAGTGCCTAGTGGGATGTTTTCAGCACCTTGGACAGCGAACAGATGTCCCGGCAGTGTGGCCGTGGTGCTGTGGGTCTAGCAAATTCAGCACCCTGGACAGCGAAGCGAAAACCCCAAAGGACATTGCACAGGGACATACAAGACCAAATCCAAGCTTGTGAGGATTTTGTGTGTGAGGCAAAAAAAACCTACAGTTAAAATGACAGATAATAGTACCAATATAATACAATGGAATCTAGTTAATTTGTAAACCAGGAGATTTAAAAAAGCTGTTTTTGGGGAGGTGTATAACATATCGTTAATATAACACATGCATATAAAGCATTGTTACCAATTTTTAACCAAATAAAGTAGTTCCACCAGGACCAGCAAAAAATGAAACGTTGCTTATTGTATCAGAAATAGTAGTAATCCACTAATGTAGTAAAATAAAAAACTCATAGATGATGAGTACTTCTTCTTAAAACTCCAAATAGTAACATTAAGCTTAGACTACTTGTGTACTACTTAAATAGATTATTTTCCAACGTAGTATTGCAACTTTTAAGGGTCTCAGTACTTCTTACATACAAAGTACCCAAACTATTTGTACGTAATATGGCCGTGGGACCCAGCCCTATAAATTGAATTCAAAAACTTGGTCAAAAGCGAAAAAAAAACAACAACAACTAAGACATCCTGTCCATTACTTGAGCACCCATTAATGTAGTAAAAGCATCCTTTCAGACTAGCCTGCAGTAATCCGCAGCTCATCCCTGTTTTACGCCCCACTTGTCCTACAGCCGACACTTTGATCCAGACTTGGCGGAACCTGACGATCCGGCCCTTTGTTATAGAGCTCGCCGGGGCTAATCTCACTGACCCAACGCAACCTTGACCACCCACTCCCCCGGCCTTGGCTTGGTTCATCGCCGCCCCGGACACACAACGCTTCCCGGGAGACAGAGAGAGAGACCTCTTGAATGTTTCATCAAACGTGTCCCCGCTGTGAGAGCATGTGCGCGCCGCCGACCTCCCACTCGTCCCAGCAGCGGGGATAAGGAGGAAGTCGATGCAACAGCGCCAACACAGTCAATGATCCATAAACAGGAGCCAATATGCGAATGGGTAATGAGGGACTTCATTTGAACTTTATGTAAATAATAAAGACCAATACTGGGCTTGCTGGAAGACGGGGCAGATATGAAGGTTTCAGGTTTGTAACGTAGATGGACAGTTAAAGCGTGAAATGAACTGATCTGAAGTCTGCTTCGTTAGAGATACAGAGATTAGCATTATGCTTTTTCCTCATTTGCTTATGAAAGTAAAAACTGCATTTATAAACAATCGTCCAATTTCAAAACAGATGATTTAACTCTGAGTCCCTAGCAATGGTCAATACACACAAACACTTAAACTCAAACAGAGAGAGAAAATGAGGAGGGAGAGAAGCACCTTTCACCGCTCCCCTCCTTCCCCTGTATCTCTCGTTTTCACTCCCCCCCTCCACCTCCACCCCACACACACACATACACACACACAGACTCCCCCCTCCCTTCTCTCTTTCTCTCTGGAAAAAACGGCAAGGAGGCGCGACTCGCAGGGCCGCACATAGCTGATCAATATTCGATTTAGTTGCTAATTTAGGGCCTTTCTATAGCTGTCATCCCGTGATGTATGAGTCCTAACCCGAGGTCGCCGCAGAAAAGAAGAAGAAGAAAAAAAATAAGAAAAAAATCAAACACCAGTCAACTTTTCACTTAACAATAGAGCGACTTGAATATTATTTATGGGCGAAAGACCCACTTTATGGGTGAATTGCTCCTATCGCTGGTGGGATGATGAAGCGCCTTGTAAGTACATGCCACACAGGCTCTGACACAGGCGTAAACAGACACACAGGCAGGGGAGAAACATGTAAACACACGGGGAAGCATGCTGATTTTAAAATAGGCGCAAAGCAGTGCAAAGAGGGGAAATATTCATATCAACAGACGTCAATATATCGGTCTCTGGAGTTCACAATGCAATTTGAACGCACATATTTGATTAATGGCGTTCGCGTGATAAAGAGATCTCCCCCCCCCCTTCTTCCACCCCCACACCCTTGTGCACACGCACGAGCCACGGACTTGCACGTGCATACAGACAAGTTTGGAATGACACAAAAGATATCCTATTTGTCATGCGGACTAATATGTATTATGGACCTAATTGTTTTTGCACATTGCTTTACGCTCACACACACGCGGGTACCTATCAAATCTCAATGTGGCTGTTTTATTTTGCCACTTAATGTCTTCCGATCGATCACTGTTCTAAGGATGTTATCAATAATTTGAAAGCTTGATTAACTTCAACGTTTCTATAGAAGCTCTACTATGTGTATCCTCCCTAGAATTTTTAATTAACGCTTGCTTAATTAGTTCGAGATCATTTGGGAGGGAGACACTTTATTTTAGGGGAAGGGGGGGAGGAAATTAACATAAAAATCTCTGCTGATAAATTGATATATTATCAGGAAAGAAATGTTGTAGGAATTTCGAGGCGGAACGAGTCATAAACAGACATCCATCAAAATAAGACAGCTTGAGACAATGTATAATTCTTTGCAAGAATTTTTTAATTATTTAATGACTCTTCTATTCTAATTTCTCCAAATAATGAGGGTGTAAATTCTGTCTGCCTAAATCATTCATTGACAAAGACACCGATTTACAATACGCAGCATAAACAGCAAACCAATTTCCTCAGGTGACAAAGTATTTTAAGGAGCAGTCAGCCTAGTAGCTATACATTGCATGCGTTGTAGTCTCAAACCTGCTCAAACCAGTATCATCCTGCTTGATTAAATTGAGTCGTTGTAAAAATGGTGCTTCTGTACAAATAGAGTAGAATATTTGCCAAAAATAGGCAAGCCACTGAAATTGTTAAGAGACATTTCTGTGGCAAACGATCCTTAAATGCAAGTAGTAGGCTGCCATGTAAACCATTGAATGAATGAAAAGCATTTTAATTAGTGTGATTAGTTAAGGAATCAATGAGCTGGCACTAGAAGAGCTCACAGGGAGACCTGAGATCGGCTAATGGAGCATTAGAATACTTAAGTAAGCTTTTACACCCCTGCTTTGACTACACACTTCTAGTTTTTGTTATTGGCTGGTTTTGGCAACTGTAACTTTCAAATTCTGAAAGATATGGATGTTGTAAAAAGTCATTCAAGTGCTCTACAAAACTAGCAATAAATATTGGCAATAACAGATGAAATCCTTGATTCTTTTGAGAATCCTTTCTTGAACGTATTTGACTAACAGATCATGTTGCCGGCTGTTTATAGGAGCTTGATGTGTGATTCTCACTGAATTCTGAATTTTTACGCGGGCCATACATCACAGATCCACTGTGTTTAGGAGTCTCTTTGCATATAAACTAGGATATGGGGAGTGGGACTGTGTGTGTATTGGCTGCTGCCAGCTGCCATGCAGCCTCCAGGTTGTTTGGTGAAAGTGAGAGTGTGATTTCCCCAGACCCTGCTCTCCAGGGACGCCTGGCTCCCCCTGCCATCTCCCCAGAACCCTAACGGTTAAACGGACAGGTCATTGGTGCGCATGCGCAAATGCACACACACACACACACACACACACACACACACACACACACACACACACACACACACACACACACACACACACACACACACACACACACACACAGCTTTTCAATCTGCTCTCCCTAGATGGGCCCCCACTGCCATATAAAGGCCACATTTCCCTGGTCATTACTGGCAAGTCACAGAGAATCTCTCACCTCACTGTATACACGTTTATCAGATCAAACCAGGAATTACCGTCATTAGAAATATTGCAGGAGGCGAGTCATAAGGAAACAACCTCGTGAATAATAGCCTACACTGCCAATGAGAGTTGTAATTGTAAATCTGATTCTACCCCTTAACCACATGCTGTAATGAGCAACCGGCATTGTTTAAATGAGTCAAATGAAATTGGTGCCGATTTACCAAGCATGAATGCCAGCTCCTATGAAGACGTGTGCTGGGAATGAGATATGATGGGGGTCTAAGAATTTGTGTGTGCACATTTTGGTTGTGTGTGTCTGCATGTGTGATGGTGGCAGCCCTTGAATGGGGTGTTTAACAGTGTTATTAATAATCTCCATGATCTATGAGCTCGTCTGGTGTCACTCAGCCATTAGAGAGACGGTCTCTCTGTGTTCTCCACACCTCGTTTCCTCCCCCTCGCCCGTGTCTGCCCCCCAAAATAATTGTGTGTTAATGGGTGAGGAGGAAGGGTAGGAAGGGTGGGAATGAGGCGGAGTAGAGCATGAGGAGGTAGGAAAGAAGAATTATCGGGGAGATGGGTCACTGTTAACAGAGGAGATGATTAGCTGTGATGACTGACCCTTCCTGGTCACACAGACAGTGCAGGAGATACAGTATGTGGCCATAAGTAGGGGTCAAACACTGAGCAGATGTGTGAAGAAGTGATCCAAAATAAACAAAAGCAGTAGGGGAGAGACCTTTTAGGGCAAGATAGACCTAAGTGTGTGATAATGAGAGAGTAAAAGGTAATAGTTTGCCTGTATTCCTGTGAGATGGGGAGATCCAAAGCCAGGTGAGGTAGCCTAAAGCCATTTGCAGGTCCTAATCTGGGTGGAATGAGCCATGAGAAGAATAAGGAACTAAAGTACACTGACGAACAGGTCTCTCCTGACCCCTCTCCAACTCCCACTCTCCCACCTCTACTTTTCCTCTCCCTCGTTTACTCTCTCCTTCCAACCCCGCTTTCCACCACTTCCATCTACAAAACAAAGTTGCCTGGCATTGACGGGACCCTAGAGGCAGTCTGCAAGGAAAGGTGGAAGTCACCCTTATCCGAGAGAAAGAGGTAAGAAAGGGAATAAGGGGAGAGGGAGAATGGTAAGGGGAGTGAGGAGATTGAAGCGTTTCTAATTTAAATAAACCCTTTGGCAGACTGAAATTGGCAGTGAGCTTCCCCTTTGCTTGCAAGGAAACGAGGGAGAAGAAAGGAAAAGGGGAAAAGAGGGAGGGCAAAAGGAAAGGAGATAGATAGATGGATATAGAGACGTCTCCATGGTGGTTTGCTTATCCGCATGGGAGAGTTAGAGGCCAGAGGATGGGGAATGGGGGAATATAGAGTGAAGTGGAATAAGATGAGGAGCTAGATGAGGAGCAAAAGAGGGGACACAAATACTTGGTGAAAAACACGGACAAGATACAGGGGTTACAGGAGGGCAAATAGGAAAGAGCTGTAAAAGTTAGGTAATAGAGAATTGTGTGTGTAAATAGATAGAGGTGTGATCGATCTATTGGGGAGAGTTCACACACGCATACGCACACGCGCACACGCGCACACACACAACAAGATAAAGTCAAACTGGGTCTCTCAGCAGTAGGTCCGATCTGTCTCATCTCATCAAAACTTGGCTGAAGTTTTTTGGATGGATCCCAGCTCCAATCTACTTGAGCCGCCACACTCTTCTCCGTCACACTGTCTCCCCCTGTCTGTCCCTTTGGCTCGTCACAGCAGCAGCCTGCTCACCGGTCCATGCACTCCTAATGGGCTGCCTTGGATAAAGGAGCTACAGCAACAGAGGCTGTAATCTTAAGTCTCACTAGTGAATGCCAGAGGATGCCCATTTTGTTTGTCTGCTGTTTGTTATGTTGGATGGAGGTGACAACAGGCAAACCATACAACTCAGAGATTCAGAGAGGAGAAGTTGCTCAGGATGGCCCCCCAAAACACTGAAAAACTACAAAGCACAAATCAAAATACATAATCTAATAATAAGGGTTGTGTGGCAGACAAACAGAGTTGTCATGTGATTTTTATCAGAAGATAAATTGATTGGCATTTTAAATCTATGAGACATCAAACTAATGAAAATGGACTAATATAGGGCTTGTGTTGTGTGAAGGTCATCTAGAGCCTTTTTTGTTAATTTCCCACCATATCACTTAACATAATGTTTTAAAGTACCGTGCTCATATGCATATAGACCGGCTATTCAGGTATATTACAGAGTCAACAAAAGTATTAGGGTTAGACACGCCTGTTTACAAGAAATGACAAAATGCGATTACACAGTCTCTGGATTAAAGATGCGTGCATGTTTGTGTGAGTAAAGGCGGACACGCATGTTGTGTATAGGCCCACAGGTAGAGGCAAAGTCTAAAGGACGGATGGAGAGAGAGAGAGAGAGAGAGAGAGAGAGAGAGAGAGAGAGGGACTCCAGACCCCCTCCTTCAAACATACGCACCGAGAACTGGCTCCGGCTCCGGCTTCGCTGGAGTGGGGAACCATAAATCTTCATATAGCGGCTGTTTTGATTAATGCAGCCGAGTCGAGCTAGGGGGCTGGACCTATCCCATTACGGCCTAATGGAAGATGGAGCGGCGCTGTCTCCACCACTAGGCCCCTGTCATTTGTTCCACTTTGCAGTCCATTTGGCCGAGAGACTACAAGCCACTCCATCAAAAATATTTTCAGAGTTAATTTCCGCCCGCTTAATTCGCCTTGATTCGGATTGCGTATCGAATGGCAGGATCGATTTTCGCCTGGCGTCTAAATTAAATAAAAGAGAGGGGGTATACTTTAAGTCTGCGTTTTCTTTCTTTTCTCTTTTCCATTCCATTCTTCCACCTATTTTCCAGACATCCTTTACCGTGGGCGCACTTATTCTTTTTTTACGATGCATCTCATTTCCTTCTTTCTCTCAGATTTTGATAGACCCCTGTTTGCAGGGGAGGAGGAGTAGGCACAAATCTGATTGTAGTTACAGAAGAAGGAAAACCTATTGAAGAGGAGCTGATGTAGATGGATTAATGGATTTGTCATAAATTAGAAACAGAAACATAAAGACTTGGAAAGGGAGGTAACACCTTTTATGACAGGTAGGTTAGAAAAGAAGGAAAGTAAAAGATCACATGACAACATTAAGACAGCCCCACAATGTGTGGATCCTGAAGAATAGATGTGGAAAACATGAGTGAAGAAGAATTGGACATGTCTACATGGGAAAAGTGGGGTAAATTAGGGGCATCGGGGTATTGAGGGGGTGAAAAATAATAGGGGGGAAAGTAGCAAAAAAGAAATGAAAAGAGGCAAAAAGCACAATGACAAATTGGTCGAGTGTGTTGCGAATTCCCTTTTAGATTTAAAGCCGCGTGTAGCCTATCGTCATATCTTTCCAGAGTAATTTATTTTCTCATTTCTCTCTTCCCCTTTTTTCCTCTCTCTTGCTCTCTCTCTCTCTCTCTCTCTGTGTGAATCTGGTAGACACGTGGACAGAGAAGCGGGGGGGAGTCAATAAAAGTCTCTGGCGACAACTGTTTCCCCCATCAGTCTCTTGTCTCCTTTTAGCATTATCTGTCCTGCTTTGCTTTGTATTTGTTTATTCGCTGAAGCTGATTTGCTCCTCCTTATTTCCTCCTCCATCGCCTGTGTTTCCTGTTTCAGAACCTCTCTCATTTCATAGGACTACAAGCTACCTACTCCTCTCCAGAGAGGCCTATTGATTTTATTCTCCCACTAACAGCAAGCCCCACGATTTGAAATTACTAAATCAGGAAGCTGTAGGACCTATCTCTTGTATCCACCTCAGAAATGCTTCAATAAGTGTCAGAAAGTTCTCAGAGGCTTACAAGTTGGAGATGAAGACCTGCAAGCTTTTGCCCGGAGACATGAAGCCACTTGTAGATTGCACAAATCAACAAAAAATTGAAATTTGAATCAATTAAGTTTTATTACACTCTGTAAGTCCATCTACAGCCCTAACAGGCACGTAGATCATTCAACACATGAGTTCTTAGGAAGACCTGACTAAGCAACCACTCCTGAAACCTGGTCTCCACTCAGCACAAGCAGTTTCCTCTCCAATTCAAAACAACACCCGATAAACTGTAACCCTTACAATCTAGAGCTGGACAGATGCTGCCCTCAGTGTACCATAATACTATGTTAAAAAAAAATAAGTGATTTTTGGCAATATTTTGGTATTTGACAAAATTATTTTCACTCAGATAGTCTTAATATTTCCAAAAATTGTATCTACAACAAAAGTCAACATATGTACTCTCAAGTATATTACAAATCCCACTATGATGCATCAATGTTCCATCGCCACTGTGTCCCTGAGCAAGACACTCATCCCTCCCTCCAGAGGCGTGAAACCTCTGACATTCATAGCAATTGTCATTGTAAGCGTCAGCTAAATGGCATGTAATGTAATGTACAAAATTACAATGACCAAAATACTAGTTGAAATACTTTTATAGTGGTGGGAGACATATTCAGATTCTTTAGGAAAAGAAGCACGAGTGAAAGTCTTGCATTCAAAGTTATACCTGAGGAAAAATGCATTATGTACTTAAAGTATTAAAAGTAAAAGTGTTCATTATGCAGGCCGAAAGGCTCCGAACATTGTACCATACCAATCTGTTTGTTGTATCCTGTTACAAAGGCCATAACTTATAATACTCTTGGAATTAAAGAAGCGGTTAAATTTTAATTCCAACTTTTTAGATTGACCAGTTTATTATCGTAGAAATAGTAAATACTATATACTATACTATATATAGTAAATACTATAAAAGAAAATTAACTGCTTGTATAACAAAAAATGATTAACTATATTTAGTAATTGTGTGCAACAATACATCTTTCAAATACGTGGGCTTATTAACATCACACCGCTCTTTCTCACCTTGACAAGCATGTATACTCTACATAACGTATTAGATAAACTATAGAAAGAATATGTATTTATACTCTGAAGCCTTTGTTTTTTAGAACCGTGTTTTAAGTCGCATCACTTGTTCACAGCTATTATAAAAAGGCTCCACATGATCAGAACATTTTTAGGTAAAATTACATTTTTGGAACAATAACAATTTTACATTTTCTCTAACTAAATAATTCATTATTAACTGATAATATATCGGCCACCATTATATCGTACATCCCTTATTAATTATACATATGAATACATTATATGTATAAGCAACTTTTTAATGTTGGACTGACTAGGTTAAAGTAGAATTATCAAAGCTAGACCGATTTGTACTATATGTTTATCGTAGATCTGTATGAGGGTTATATCAACCCAAATAACTAGTACCGAGTAGTATTAAAACGTCTCCAGTCCTACTGACACGGGTACAATGTCAGACCCAAATGCTCGACACGGAGAAAAAGGTGAGTATGTTTATTAGGTTGGGGGTGTGGCCTTGACCAACTGCAACTTTGCTCGTTTGAAAGCTTTGATGTCTTTCTCTCATGGTTGGACCAAATCCTCTGGGTGGTCAAAGAAGAGAAAGGGAAGGTAACTTTGCCCGTTATGACCTCATAAGGGGCAAGATTCCAGATCGGCCCATCTAAGCTTTCATTTTCTCAAAGGGAGAGCAGGATACCCAGAGCTCGGTTTACACCTATCGCCATTTCTAGTCACTAGGGGACCATAGGCAGGCTTGAAGAACTCATATTCATGTTAAAAAACCTCGTAGGTGAAATTTTAATGCAATGGGACCTTCAAGTGGAGTTAAACGTACAACATTTGCTCTGAAATGTATTTTATGTAGAACTCTATAGCAGACAAAAATTAAAGTGCAAATTGGTTAAAGTTAACTAAATATTTCCATTCACATATGTGTGCCAACAAGGACAACACTTTGTACAGCAGCTTCAAAAACATGCTATTGAAGGGGTTGATACGATTGAAGGGTCTCTGGGTATCCTTGGGGGGTTCACACTTCCACAGAAAACAGGACTGATGGCCGACCTACCCGGCAATATGACTTTTTCACTCAGCTCTTTCAATATCAGTGTCTCTATTTCAGTCGCCACATTTGTTATTGTCTGATTCTTAAGAAAAAAGGGGCTGAGCAGAGGATAATGAAATCAACGCCCAACACACACAGTCAACAAGCCCCTGGTAAGAAACACACTGTGTCAATATTAATCTCCCTGACAGAAAGTCGAAATACGGCATCTGTCACACATCATCTTCCCTCTCTCCTATCTTTCTTTATAGTGGAAAAGGATGGAGAGGAGGTGGTTTTGGTGGGAGCGAAGACTGGGAAGTTGTTGGAAATTGAACACATGGACCGGAAAGGGCAAAGGACTCTGGGATTTTCAAGAAATTGTTTTTTGTTATTTTTGTCTTCTTGCATTTGGTATTGCATGTATTTGGAACATTTAGGCCTTATAGTCAAGAACAGTTGTAAGTGATGGCATGCCAGGGGAACTTCTAACAAAACAAAGTTCTTGACAGGGCGATCCTGGACACAAGTAGTGACAATTTTCATCAGTGTTTGAGCAGATATCAGAGAATTTGAATAACAATGAATATGTAATAGCTCAATAACATAAGTTGCACGTTTTAAGTCAATTTTTGTGACCGATCTCTTTGACTAAAACTCAGAAAAACTTAATTGATTTGCTTGCCACTGGGGTGAGTTAATAATCAATACACAGTAACTACTGTATGTTTCTCAACAATCAAATGCATCTTGTGCATTGCCATCGGCTGCAGCTTCATATGTGATACTAAATAAAACCAGGCGTTTTATTTTTGGAAATCTCTAAAAACATGAAAACAATAGCTACATTATTGATTTATTTAATTGAAAAATATATGTATGCATTTTCTTTATTGTCAGAAATCTGGTGCATTTGTTTTGCATATGTTTTTTTTGTTATTTCTTTACTATAACTGTACACTGTTTTGTTAATAGATGTTTTTATATGTACACAATCCAAGGATAGGTCTGGTGATATTCTATTTTCTTATTATCAACAATTCTCATGAAAAGACTAAAACCAACAATACATGATTCAACCAGCAGTTATTCCCTGTGCAGCCGAAGCCTGGCAGTTGGTTCCTCAGTGCCACAGTTCTTGTACAACACCATTCCTCCATGTTCTTTTATTACAATGGAAATGGGCACTGTAATTTATTTTTAACCAATCCAACATGCACCAACTTGGTGTCCTGAATACTCACTAGAGCACCAAATTCATTGCTGAAAATAGTGTACTTGAGTTTGAGTATCGTTAATTACAAATGTAATCTTTAGTAAGAAGGAATATGCTCTTGGTCATTGTGTGCAGCTCTAAGCCTGAAGGTTTGGTGGTTTTAGTCTTTTCATGGGTTCTTGAATAACTTTGAATAACATGTGATGCTAATTTAATTTTAGAAAGCAGATAGATTTTCTCACCTCATGCCTAACTGGAACTTATGGAACTCTGATGTGAACACTTGAGTTAGTAGTAATGATACATTACCTCCGGATCCAAACACATATGCTATAATGCATATTCAAGGTTGAAGTGTGAAAAGCAACAAGTCAAAGTGAGACATGAGCTTCCTGACTGTAGGGCAGCAAAACTAATGTTGCTCTCATAACAACATGCTTAAGGGCAGCCATCACAACACAAGATCTCTTGGTGATGAGATAAAAAATGTCCTCTGATATTTTATCAGTTTTCCCATGCTTGAGGTTTCTCCTTCCCATGCACATCTGCTATCCTTTATTTATCCTTCAATCACCCAGGACTCTTTTCCCCCTTTCAGCCTGTTATCTCTTTCTCCCACTCATTTCACCCAGAACACTTTCCTTTCTTTCATCCTCTTTCCATCTGCTTCCTATTCCTCCCACCTCTCTTCTTCCTACTCTTCCTCTCTCCTTCTCCTTCTTTTGGACATTTCTCTTAGTCCTTTCTGTATCCCTACACCATGCCTCTCCACCCCCATTCCCCCTCTCTTTCCCCTGTGATGAATGAGTCTGTCTGCTGTGTGCAGTTCATATTTACTGAGCAGGGGAGCGGACACTGTCAGTCTCTTTCGCCCTCCACATCTCTATCCCTCCACTAAAGAGACAGAGAGAGCAAGAGGTTATGGTGGGATGAAAGGAGGAGGGAGGCCATTGTCAAGAGATCCACTCCAAGAGTCACCACGATAACAGCTGGCTTGGTGGGACAAGTTAGTCTTGACCAGCATGGTTTCTCAGTGCAAACAGAGGTGGTTGAGGAATGAGAGAAATCTTCCTCACCTCTTGACAAACCTGTCAATGTGGTGATACTAATAAGGAATAAAAAGCGTCTTTCAATCCCTTCATGTGCAACTCAGCAGACCACTCTCGGCACTCAATGCAACAAAATGTAATGGCGTTTTCTGTCTCCTTCCTTTGTGTGAGCAATGCTTTTAGGCACATTTGGAGAGAAGTAAGAGCCGCTACCAGCTGCAGCTTACCAAAGGCCCACAAAATACCCGGTTTCATCTACGCCCACACACACCAGTGTGTTGCGTGGAGTCAAACGGTGTGTTTTGACCCGTGTGTTGACCCCTTCATGAATAAGAGTAGTGGATGTTGGTCTGCCGAGCCCAAAGGGACAGGCCAAGAGCCGCTGCAAAGCCCTGCAGAGCCACCATCTCTTCCCACACACTGACCTCTGAGGCCCGCCAACACCAAAACCACCGTAGCGTGACGACACCAGTGACACCCAGCGCCAACGCACACAATATGTTCCTCTGCCAAATTGACAAAAAATAGACAGAAAATACAGGGAAAATTGGATAGCTCAAATTACATCACAAAAAGAAAATCCCCTCAACTGGACTTTTATAAGATTCAATATGGGGTAATTCAATTCTCAGACTGCAACCTAAAACACTGCAGACTGTCTGTCAAAGGGGGCAGATTGAAAATGTTTTTGCCATTTGGTTCTGTGACAGGGAAGGCTGAATAAATGTAAGGTTTTATGTTTCGATTTGTGGATGATTTGCAGTACTCTCAGCCATCGTCGTGCATTTATATCCGCGCTGATTAGACATTGTCACTTTAAACATTCATATCATGTAGCTGTATGTCAGAATCTAAGGAGGAGAGGGAAAGAGTATCGGGAAAAATAGGAGCAGCAGAGGAAAAGACTAGAACGCTGAAAGAAGGGAAGGAAAGCATCATGCTATAATCATCTGGATATTAGGGAAAATTGGACACAGGAAAGGCGAAAATTGGATATGTGAAATTTCTGAGGAGCAGAGAAAAGCCTGAATGCATCAAATGCGAAAACAATGACCGATATCAAAACGGATGGAAACAAATGTAGGCCCCTCTGGATAAATCACTGCTGTAAAATATCCTTTAGGAGGTTCTAAAAGCCATCGTCAGCAGACAAATGACAGGGCCAGAGGTCAGAGCACTATCACCTGGAACCAC
Organism: Etheostoma cragini; assembly: GCF_013103735.1. Lineage (NCBI taxonomy): Eukaryota > Metazoa > Chordata > Actinopteri > Perciformes > Percidae > Etheostoma > Etheostoma cragini. The sequence continues at coordinate 20,009,465 of NC_048412.1, read as the reverse complement.
ACTGTTTATGATGGAGGAGGTATGACATGATACTTTACAAAAAGACCAAAAAAAAACATTTTCTATATGCAATTCTGACCACAGGCTTATTCCATATCATGGTTCTAACAAATTGCCCGAACTTCTGAGTGAGAGACAATTCCTGAGTTCTCATATTCCCCGAAGCATCCTTTCTACAGCTATCCATTTCCCCCTGGTGCCTCAAGAGAGGAACTACTGTTGTTTCACTGCGGCCTTTCAGGGAGAATTCACCAGCCAACTCATCTGCTTTACAGCTGATGTAGGCCTTAAACTGTGATGTATCCGGCTATCTGGCGCCAGACGATGAGATACACACATACTGCACGGAAAGGGTAAACAGTAACACCTTTCATTGTCAGGATGCATTTTCTGCTGCCCTGTGTTTGTGTGCTGCAGTGTCCCCCCCCTCCACCTCCTCATCCCCGGATCATATTTGTCCATCTGGCTGCCACGCCGATGGAACATTCCAAAAACGGCTGCTGTGCAATCTATCTCAATTTTCAAAATCTATTAACTTTCTTTGTGTGGCCTGCCTCTCCTCGAGACCGATCTTTAAAAACCGTGGTTGTTCAACAATTATGATAACTGCAACAGGGGGAATTAGAGAATCCAACCATTCATCTCTCTGCCCCTCCTCCACACAGACATGACGCGGCTAAATGAAAAATGGACACGATTTAAGAAGTATTGATTCCAGCTTTAAACAAAGGTACAGTCAATATTATTTACTCCTAAATATATCTTTGTTATCTGCTCTGGAGTCGTAGTTACTGCTCTGTCCTCGTAATTGCGGACATAAAAATAATAGACCAATTCCCACCGAATTGACCGAGACAGGTTTGGCTGTGGCCCTTGTCCTAGTGATGCATATCCTGGGTGTAAATAAATGGTTTTCCTCTGGTGACTGCCCTAATAGAGGCAGATATATATGTGGATCCAAAGAGGAAATGAAATGCAGAAGACACAGTGAGATTAAAGGGGGATAATGACAATGCATTTCAAAAGTAATCTAAAACACAAAAAATGCATTAATTTGTTTTTGCTGCACTTACAACACTTGTGTTTTCCCCTCAAAGTATTGCCATCTATCTAGTTTTAATTTATTTCTTTATTTTTTAATCTTTTAAAAAGGTGTTCCTTTTGAGCAGCATCCCCAGGTTTATTTAGTCATGTGGAAAATCACACAAGTTTGTTTTGTTTTTATAATAGTAACAGTATTTAGTATTTTTTGTGCATGGCCAAACTTCTTAATGGAAAAACAGGCCTCTGATTTTCTTATGCTAGTCTGTTGTTCATCTTTTTGCAGACACACACAAACACATTAAGTACATAAAATATCATTTTCAGAATACAATTTTCCAAACCTAAAAAGTTAAACTTGCTTTTTTTTTTAATGGTACGTCAGTAGCATAGTGTTTACAAAACTTTTTCATCAAATCTTACAGCAGAGTTTTTAATATAATGCTGTATTATATCAAAACACGATTCTTAGTATTTGTAGTATATCATGCTGTGTAAGCAGTAAGCCCCAGAAAAAAGGTATATAGATATAATATTGATATATTGCCCAACCCAAATTGGGTCACACGGTGTACATCAAGCAAACCTTTGCAGAGGAACTTCTCTTCCTCTTGACGGGGGTCTCCATATTGTGGTCCAGGCATTTGTATCTCTTGTTGCACACCTTGCAGTGATAAGTTGTCATGCATGTACCTTCAGTACCTGCTAGCTGGCCATCCTATGCCCCCCTAATCTTTTGATGGATCCTCTGGTTAATTGTATTCTTGCTGATGAAGCTCTTACCACATGCAGTACAACTAAAGCCTTCCCCAGATTGCAAAAACCAAGATGTTGTTCTGAACTTAATTACTTAGTGTTGGTAACTAAACATAACCAAGTAGTTCTTGTATCTAAACCGAACCAAACTGGGATTGTTTCACAACGTTAACGTGTTTAAAACTGGTTTAGATACAAGGTCGTATTTCAAGCCACCGCTATGGGCGCTAATTTAGATGTATTAGGGGGTAGTAATAAACAACCCATATTTTCACAGGGTTTGGAGGACTTGTTGAGACAGCTAAGTACTAGAGTACTTTGAGGACTGATAACCAGAGGGCACAGTTTAGTTCTTTATTTTAATAAAAACTAAGAAAGAAATACACAATATAAAAAATGCACCGGTGGGATGAAAAACAAAAACTAAAAGGATTACATTAGGTTAAAGGAACCTATTGTACATACTGTAAGAAAAGACAGCTGTATATGCTTGTCAACAATGTACAAATTAAAATGTCTAAAAGAAAGAAAACAATACAATTTTCAGCAAGAACTATTACAGATACAAATCAAGGATTGCAATAACCTATGTTTGCACCGCTTGTATCCACTGTCTCATTCCTCATTTACACATAGTGATGGCTGGATGAAGCTTTGTGAACCAGTGTCTTTATTTTTTGAGCGCACTAGATGGCGCTCTCTAGTCAACAATTGGTTGAGAATATACTGAAATGCAATGCCTTAGGCCTTTCTTTTAAAACCAAGACTGCCATCTAGTGGGTTCAGAAAATAAAGACACTGGTTCACGTAGCTTCATTTTTTTTTATCAGAAATGAGGAGTGACTGCAAAGTGAAGGAGAAAAGCTGTTTCATATAACTGGACCTCTGTACCTAATTAAAAACTTGCCTACTGAACTATACTACTAACTATACTATGGTGTTAATCCCAGTGATCATATTTGACATGCTGCTGAAGGAGACTCAGTGAATAAGATTTTATTACTAGTATGGCATACTGCATATTCTTACCATTTCCTAGTATTATGCATATTTACATGTCTGTCAGGACTAATGTCAGTGCAGTTGTATGCGCCAATGATTGTTGTTTTTAAACAAAGATTAACTCCCATATAAAATAATTTTAAACCTGTTAACAACAATCCTCAAAACAAATCTGTACTGGTCCGAAGAATACATTTATAATCTAATGAGTAAGAAAATAAGCTTAACAACCTCTTCAATTAGGCATCTAGCTGCACTGTAGAGGATTAGTAAAAAATTAAGATATGAGGTGGCTTACTTGTGTTGCTTTCAACTGCCTCTGCTGGTGGTGTCTCTTCATAGTGTCCAGATAAGCATGGCTCAGTCCATCCCTTAACAAATGCCTCCAGGCCTTCAAATTCCCAATTCCCAAATTTTGTTATATGGCAGATTTCATGTGTCTCAGGGTCTGCTGGCTCATCTTCGACGTGTTTACAATTGCTTAGACTCAACTGTTCATTTTTCAATTTTTCTCTGCTTTGTGCAGTGTAGCATTTAAAGCGTCCTTGTCTTGTTTTTGCAGACCTGATCGTGTTGTTAATAATGGACAATTCATTTTGTTTTTTAGGGGACATTCCTCCATAATGCTTTGGTTTTAGGGTGTTATCTTCTCTTTCTGATGATTGACTTGTGGGAGAGTCAATTCTAGTTAGTGGGCCGACCAGATGACTTTGGAAAACAGATTATTCTGCAGGCCAAAGATAGTTGTTTTTCACCCCATGGTACGTTTCAGTCTTTTTAGGACGACCTGGTCCTTATTTGAATGAGTGGATCTTTATGTTTCCTACCTTAGGAGTTCTGTCCTCTGTGTGCGCAGCTGTTTGAGGATCCTCATCTTGCCTGATGCCCTCCTCTTCATTGTAGAGAAAATCTATATACCTATAAACAGAAAAAAGCAGAGGCAAATGAAAGCTTGTCAAAACACTTGCTACTATGCAAATAAGAACATAATGTAATTTTTTATACTTAATTTTACATTTATTTTCTTAAATAAGCTGAAGTTACACTATATTTTACATTTGATTTAGTCACTTTATTTAACAATGGGTTTGACAACATAATTTCTCTCATTGAAATGTCATTGGTAAATATTCCACTGTTGAAAATTATTGACTGACGTTTTGTGCAAACACACCAAGACTGTTAAAAGCACTTTAAACGATTTTAAACCAAAAACTGTTTGGGAATAACAATCACACAGTCTCTTAAACTGTATTGCTGAGATTAAAGGTCTATCTTCTCCTTGATGTATCTTTTTATGCCTAAATAGCACTGGAGGTCTCTGCATCTTTAAAGTGATGAAGAGTTACAATTGTTACTATATAAGACAATATGCCAATTGTACGCGGTATGAAGGCCACTCTGGTCAATTGTGGAAAAGTGTGAATTAAATATATTACTATGTTATCCAAATGTTTCGCATCCCCTCAATTAATTTTAAATACATAGACATAAACACATGTGATGCACGTCCACCTACTAGGACATACAAAGAGAGAACCAAAGACTTGTTTGTAATGTAGATATAGCGGAATGTGTAGATATTTTTCCTGTTCATTTGTAAGAGCAGTCATGTGTTATGACTGAAAGCACTTTAAGTAATATCTAGCCTAATATAATGTAGTAAATGTAAATTGTTTTGAAAATAATATTTTAATTACATGTGCAAAAGGCAAAGAACTGAACATTTGACATACTGACTTTCATAGGCAAAGTGAAACCAACAACTTGTCAACTGTACAATTTGCGAAGGATATGAAAAAACTAAAACTTACTTACGAACCATGTTTTGGCGGTCCTTGAATCGGGTGCTTCATGCAGCGTGAAGGCGTCATTCATTCGGCGTGTCTTCACTTTTAGATTTAATTTAAAACTTGGCCCCAGAAGAGACGACCATGTTCAGCTTGTCAATATGGTATGACAGGGCTAAGCTAGTTTTGTTGTCAGCTAGCTACGTAAGGTAGTGTTGGCACTGCATCAGCCTTTTAGCCCAAGTAACGTTATGAGCTTCATTTCAGTTCCAACCAGTTGCTATGGTCCAGTCGCGTGTGCCTGTGAAGTTATACATGTTAAAACGTGTCTGAACATAACACTCATTTGTTTTAAGACAATTTGACGAATGGTGGACTGTGTTGACTGACTTCGTGGCAACATATTAAACACCTAAATGAATGCGCATATAGTAAATTTCACGTGCGTGCTCTGCCAGTTTAAAATAATGTTAGGAAAGTTTTTAAAACCGCGTGGCCCTCGCGGGCGGAGCTCATATGTTAAGGCTACGAGAGAATGGAATTCCGTGCCTTGCATTAACTATCAACAACCAATTCTCCTGCCTCAATTCTCCTTGCTAAAAATCCACAATTCATCATATTATGAGTGTTTCATGAAGCAGAGGTTGACTAAATAAATCCTCAAACAGCTCTTTTCACCAGTCTCCATTTCAAAGTTTTACTCTTCACCGTTTCCAAGCAAAATGTTTTTTTGTTTTTTTTAAATAGCATTTCTACAAGCCATTTCTCTAGTTTTCAGTTTCTGGTGAAATATGGCAATCCTCATTGTGGGCATTTAACACATTTGGCCTCTCCTGACACACAGACACAGTATCAAAACAAACAAACAGTTTATGCATTCATCAAATAATAATTTATTTATTTTTACAGATATACAGCACTGATTTGTAGGTTTGAATTTTCAATTCCAATGGCGAACCTGTACTTTCAAAACAATTCCTAAACCAATTCTTACATATACAGGTTTACTAGCAATCCAGTGAATGGTTAATATGCTTTTTACGTCCGTTTTGGTGAGCCTAAAGGGAAAATATGGCATTTTAAAAGTAGCCTACTTTTATGGTAGCTAGCTAACGGTAGACTACAGAGAAAGTTTGATATTTTTCAACACATTAAGTGGAACCGAAATGAGGAACCAAACCATATTGGAACCAGGTTTCGGTAACCAACCCTAATGATCAGTGGAAAAAGAAACAATCCATTATGTGCATGTCCCACCGAGCACTGCCTCTATCCTAAAACCTAAATTATAGAGACCTACTCTGCACACAAAAATGATACAATGCCTGGGATAGTGCTTTAATAAATACACTACCCCATGTTCCATGCAATAACAAACATGACTAATGCCATGTGTTCAATTCACTTTTCACAATAAGTTAAAATAGTCATCTGAGTCAAGAGGGTTACAGAAAGTTCAAATAAATATTTGTATACAGATGAGTTTTGATTTTTACCCCTTCATTGAAAAACCTAGCACAACGCTCTATACAGCTCCCATAGTTTCCACTTGAGATCAACATGGCTATTTACAGTCCTCTCATTAAAGACCTCAGCGACATTTAGCCACATGCCCAGAGAGATGGTGCGAGCGAGCAAACCGGCGGAGGCAGTTGGGGCAGGAAAAAGGCTTCTCCCCCGTGTGAGTTAACATGTGAGTTTTCAAATGGCCTGACAAGCGAAAGCTCTTTTCACATTCTTGACACGTGTAGGGACGCAAGTTAGTGTGACTCCTCCTGTGCTTGCCAAGATCTCCAGAGGAAGTGTAACGATTGTGGCAGTCTGGGCATTCAAAGGGCTTTTCCCCAGAGTGTATCCTCTTATGCTTCACCAGGTCACCGGACTGGGTGAAACTCTTGTCGCATTCAGTGCATTTGTAGGGTCTCTCACCAGTGTGGGTGCGTTGGTGGTTTTGCAGATGTGCAAGGCGAATAAACCTATTGCCGCAGACTGTGCAGTGGTAAGGCCTTTCTCCAGTGTGTGTGCGAAGATGTATTTTCAAAGCCCCGAGATCTCCGATCTTCAGGCCACAGTCCCCACACTGGTGAGCTTTTTCATTGGTGTGGAGTTTGGTGTGAACCCTGAGGTTTCGCTTTGTGTTAAAGTTCTTCCCGCACACAGTGCAGTGGAAGGGTTTCTCACTGGAGTGCGTTCTCACGTGGAGATCCAGGCTTGCCTTGAATCCAAACTCCTTTCCACATTCAGAGCAAGAATATTCCTTCTTGCTGGAGTGTGTGGTTAAGTGGCACTTGAGGTGGTGGGATCTTAAAAAGGCCTTCTCGCACACCTGACATTTGTACGTCTTCTCCCCTGTGTGTATTTTCATATGCTGTCTCCAACCGCTGCGCTCCACGAATCTTCTGCCACAATCCTTGCAAACAAACGGTCGGTCACCTGTGTGGGTGCGCATGTGATCCTCCAGGCTTTGAGGTGTGCCCATCTTCTTGCCACATTCTGGACACTGCACACCAATGTCCAGACAGATTGGCTTATCCTCTGATTCTGTGTTATGCGGTTCATGACACAAATGAGGCCCTTGACCCCAGGTAGCTTTGAAACTCTTCCCACAGTCAGCGCAGCTGAGATGCCCTCCTCTGGTAACTACAGACATGGTGTGCCAACGCTGACAGTGATTCTTCAGATTCTTCAGGTACTGGAAGCTGCGTGCACAGGTTGGACAGGGGTAAAGCCTTCGGGGAGGGGCAGAAGGGTGGGCTTCACGTACATGGACCCTAAGGTGTACTTTAGATTTAAAGGTGCTGCTGCAGACTGTGCACGTGTGTTTAGGGATGAGGTTAAGTGTGCGGCTTGAGAGGCAATTTTTCAGCTTGGCAAGATACTGTTTCTGATGGACCCATTTGACATGTTTCTCCAAAAAGTCCAAGTCAGTAAATGAGATAGTGCAGTGAGGACATGGATAAACATCAGATGGTGACTCTAAGCAGGAGAGGAAGAGACACACACACACACACACAATTAATAAAAGGGGATGATGATTTTACACTTGCCTGTTTTACAGACAATCTGAAATATAGTGGTTTGAAGTTACAAAAATACTCTTATCGCGACGATATTCAAACTATTTCCACCACACTGTCTGAGACACTGAGATCAGATGACATAAGTCAGAAGGTAAATACAAATGCAAGTGCAAAACAGCTAATGGAAAAAACACTAAATATGCTTTATAAGCTGAAAAATGTCTACAGATATCTAAAGCATTGCCATTGTTTTAGGGAAACCAATAAGAACACTTACTAAAAACACAAAAAGGCAAAAAAATACCCAGGGATTGTATGTTTTTTACAAACTACTTGTTCCTACCTGTGCAGACCTTTTCTCCATTTTCTTCTTGGATGTTGCCCGATGCCACCTGCTCACTGTCTCGCTCTTCTTTAATCCACAACTTGGACTCCTCCTTGACATCAGTTTCAGCCAAATCATATTCTGGGTGAGGGTCAGAGTCCCACTCGTCCTTTATGGGTCCCTGTTGATGGTGAACATCTGACCTGGATGCCACAGTCTCAGGCTTACTGTCTAAATGACTTGAGGAGTCTACATTGTTGCCTTCACTAATCTCCTGTGAATATGGTTCCTCCTTGATTTGGATGTTAAGAGCAGCTCTGTTAATGTACACCTCCTCTACTTCACTCTGCAGCTCTGATTCAGATTCAGTTTTAACACTGACCACATCGTGTTGTTTCCCTCCTCTCTTTACTTTGCTTAGCAAAGACTCCTTGGCAGATTTAATCTTCATGTTGACACCATAAGGATTTCGTCTCGTTAGTGTGCTGCGAACCAGAGGAGCACATTGTTGAGGTAAATATCTTGAAAAGCAAAGGCAGCTACATTCAAGTCAATGCAAGCAATACAATAAAGAAAACTTCAAGCGTCAGCATCATCGCCAAGCTACAATAACGGCAACATTAGCCTAGCAGCAGCGCTAGCACTGAGGATTATTTACTTCCGTTTTCTTGTAGCTATTCAGCGGTTAGTCTCAATCCGCTTTTGTGTGCTATAAAGAAAAGACTTACCGTTGAAAATTACGCAATTTAGCCAAAGCTCCTTTTAAATAGTTAAGCTAACTGGCTACATCGGTCTGTAGTGCACACAGGAAGAGTACCACTCACTTCCTCGTTCTGGCCAGGCCAGATCAGTGATGTCCAGCTTACATCCGGTTACAGTGTAGCGTTAATTAAAGTGACATCAACTAAATAGCAAAGAATCGATTGACTAATATGCTTTTATTCTATTTGGTATAGCTGAATTGAGAACTTTAAAAAATACATATTTGTTTAAAAAGTACTTGAGAGATGAGCTTGAGAAGCTAAACCTCTTACTTCAAAGACATAAGCTAATTAATGTAACTGTAACTGCTCACCAGTGTGGGGACTGTCACTCCCTATGTTAAGTCGTTTCTTTAAATATCAACGATTAAGTCGAGGGCAGATTTGAGTTGCGCATGCGTCACTTTGGGACGTGTGAAGATGTGAGTTGCGCATGCATCACTTTGCGAAAAGTAGCATACAAGATGCTAACAAGACATTTCTGTAATGCTAATACAGTTAAAATGGACCTACTTAACAAAGCTGGTACACTGCACAAGCTAGCAATCAAACACAACAAGATTGTCAGTTGAGCGGCGTTTTGACTTAACGTTGGCAATCAAATAATCAGATAGCTAAAGCGTTTTTGAAATGACTGTTAGCTTAGCTACAAGCTAGCAATCAAACACAACAAAGGCTGTCACTTGAATGGTGTTTTGAGCTAGCGTTAGCAATCAAACAGTCATAGATAGCTAAAACGTTTTTGAAATGATTTATATCTTCTCTTATTGTTCGTAATGAGAAATGTTTATTAATTCATGGGATTCACAAATTTCAGTACGACACGTTATGCCGTATATCGTTTAAATCTGAGCATGCGCAACTCACATCTGCACTCGCCCAGAGCCGGTCTGGCTCGACTCTCATCGGGTATGACAATAGACAGTTAAAGAAATGCGCAACTCAAATCTGCACTCGAGTTACATCGGGGAATGACAGGGACTGTAACTGTAAACTGTAACTGGCAAATTCCACATACACACCTCTGACTTATTTAAACGTATTTACCAATAAGACAGACAAACGTAACATAAAAATCCACTGAGGCTTTTTTTTTTTTTTAATTTCTTTTTATATTTTCCAAAAATGAAATATTGAAGTTATGCAGCATACTTTGTATTAACATTTTTATTTTCGAGGTCTCATGTCCTAATTTTCATTTTTTAATCAAGAAATAGTATTAATACTCATTGCATGTTTCATTCCTTCTGTACAAAACACACTCACAATCCCGTTCATCAGACTTTATTTCAGCCGACTCCAGACCAAAAATCTTGACACATTCTTCTGTACAACACTGTTCCCTTCTTCAAAAACAAAAACAACAGAAGTTATGTACAAAAATATGTTTAAAAAAAGAACACACAAAGACACAAGACAAAAAAACAATAGTAACACTTCCTTGTGGATTGCTGTTATAAATAGTGACAGTATTTATTTGAGCTTTAGTTTGCTTAACTATGCTGCCATTATTCAGTTTATTTTGTTCGTTCGATAAAAAGCAAGTAGCATCATTCTGAGATCATGCGTGACGCTGTGTGCCATCTGAGGCTGGCTGACATTCCCTCTTAGTGTTTCATGTAATGAAGTAATGGGGCTCATTGCCTCCATGTAGTGCAAAAAGGAAAACAGAGAGAAAACAAAGGATAATAACGTCAACACCAACCCGTGAACAAGTAATTCAGTCTTACTGAAAATAAAAATGGTGTCAAGTGTTCTCAAAATATCTCACCAGGAGAACTCTTTCCATTATCACTGTAATTTCAGTAGAGTAACATTTTCCAACCATACTGTATTTTTTTTGCATCCAATTTTTTATATTATATATATATATATATATATATATATATATATATATATATATATATATATATATATATATATATATATAAAAATTCTAGCTATAATTGGCTAATACAATCACCTAAGCAGACAAGTTGTCTGAAAGAAGCAGTCCAGCAAAAACTAGCCAAACACCAACATACATTTTATCAAATTAAAATCATTCAACAAAATGTAATGAAATGTTTCAAATGGACACATAATTTCTTCATTTTATGGACTAATTTGGTTAAATTATCATAGCATCAGGACCAAAGACTAATATTCAAAACATTATCCTTTTTTTTTTACAAAAACAACTCATGAAACAAAAAGGATGTTTTTAAGTGTAAGCCAGTCGACTCACACACAAGGCAAGAAGTGAAGGCAGATGAGCAAAAAAACAAATAAAAGTGTAACAGGTGAATGAATATGCAAATGCATACTCAGGAGTCTGTTTAACAGAAACATGTAGCTTAGAAGCCTGCCATATACTGAGTTACAATTATAAATCACTCATTGACTATGATATAAAAAAAAAGAAATCTCACAAGCAACGCTGACTTTTTCACATGCGCTGACAATCCACATCTTGCACATTATGCTGAACCAATTTAAGTGTTAAGCAATTTTTGATTGTCACTTTTTGGGGCATAAAGCACATGTTGGTTCCAAAGAGAGCGGCTGTATTTTTAAAAAAACCTCTGTTGGTCAATGAGAAGAATTTTGGCAACAGTCCAGCTTCAGTCTTTGTATGAGACTGACTGTTGAGTGTGCTCATACCTCTTTAGTGATCACAGACAGGATGCAACATAGTTTTGTTGATACGTATAGCAGTTGTACTGCATTCGCGCACAGCTCACTTGGTCATATGAAGCACTGAATTACAGTATAGCAAAACATAATACAATAAAATACACTTAATTATTAATTATACAGTGTATGTACAACTCTGTTCAAAATGCCCATGTTAACTGACATTGTCATAACTCTTTATTTTGGACATTGTTTTTGTCTTGCACCTTTCAGAAAATTAATTCATCAAATATCAAGCACTTCACTGACTTATCCCATGTCCTTTTGAAATTCTATTGTTTCTTCCCTACATAGCCATAGTGGTCAGGTGTTGATGCCCTAGCAGCCCCTTGCGACCTGCACCCGCCCCTGGGTGCCCTCCTCCATTACCATGGCCACAGTATTCTTGCAGGTTCTGACGCAAAGTAACCAGTGCAGAGCCCAGACAGGCACGATTTGGAGCTAAGACACCCCCGGGCAACTGGAAGAGGACGGTGGCCACCCCAGCCATGCCGTCATCTGTTGGCTCTAGAGTGATGGGTCCTACCTTAAAGGTGGAATAAGAAAAGCCCATGAGCTGAGAGAGGAAGGGGTCGGAGCGGCAAAAGTGCTGGTAGCCGCTGTATGTTGATGGGTGGTGATGATGTGAGGCCGGGGTGCCAGATGTGGTGCTGGTATAGTGGTGGGTGTTCAAGTAGTGCAGCGGCAGGTGCTGGCTACCGTTGCCCCCTCCACCCAGGGTGAGGTGATGGTGGGCTGTGGGTCCAGAGCCTGGGTCATGTTTGTAGGCGACAGCTCCTGCCCTGCTCCTCTGGCCCACCACCACTCCTCCTAACTTGCTTGTGCGGGCATGAGCAAGCGATACAGTGCTGCCCCCCACCCCTCCACCAGCTGAAGGCAGGTAGATGAGCTGAGGCTCTTCCGGCTCAAGGTATATGGTGAGTTTAGCAAAGGGCCTTGACGCCATTTTGGTCATCTCCTGAATGTGGCGACGTTGCTCCCGACGGAAGTCCAGAAACTGCTTAACCTTCCATAGGAGGACGCAGACCGACAGGAAGAGGAAAAAGCAGGAGAAGAAAACTGAGAAGAAGACAAAAAGATCAATGTGGGCTTGGTCCTGTCGCAGAAACAGCAGGCCCTGGGACTCTCCCTGTCTCTCGGCAGTTCCCACACCTCTCAGAGCAATGTAGAAGCGGCTGGATTTCAGAGAGTGCACCTCATGTGGGAAGGTGATGACCACACGATCTCGAACACCACGGACAATCAGCACTGTCTGTTGTTTCAAAACAGTGATGTAGGTGATGAGTCCTTCAGCCCGCTCCTCCGTAATTTCTCTCTCTGCCCCTAAGGGTTTTGCTTGCAGCTGCAGGGGGTTGGGGGAGAGCACAGGACCCCCGAGACTGGATGAGGCATTGGCAAGCACCTTTATAGGGGACGGAGGTGAATCTTTATCTATACCTGTTGTTGTCCCCCGAGTTACTGCTTCATCCTCAATCTTGATGGTGTGAATCCCTGTGTTACGGTCTACATCCACAATGAAGATGTCATGAGAGTTGGACACATACACTTCCACCTCACCAAAGGTAACATCAATGGTGACTCGAATGTCTACATTGGTGAACTTTGGCTGTGCAGAGAAAAACACAGTGCGCCCCTTGGGCAGGTTGCGAATGGTGGGATCATGGAAGCAGTTGGCCTGGGATGTGGGGTCAAAGCAGCATTCTGTGTCAACGTTGAACTGACGATAGCACTGACGCCCATTCACCGGTGTGCCATTAAAGGAGTCTTTGCACTTGGCACACTAAATAGAAGATCAAGACAAATACACATTTTAGATTCAACATCTACATATATACGGTGAGGAAACTAAGTATTTGAACACCCTGCTATTTTGCAAATTCTACCACTTAGAAATCATGGAGGGGTCTGAAATTGTCATTGTAGATGCATGTCCACTGTGATAGACATAATCTAAAAAAAAAAGTCCAGAAATCACAATGTATGATTTTTTTAACTATTTATTTGTATGATACAGCTGCAAATAAGTGTTTGAACACCTGAGAAAATCAATGTTAGTATTTGGTACAGTAGCCTTTGTTTGCAATTCCAGAGGTCAAACGTTTCCTGAAGTTTTTCACCAGGTTTGCACACACTGCAGAAGGGATTTTGGCCCACTCCTCCACACAGATCTTACTCTAGATCAGTCAGGTTTCTGGGCTTTTTTAGATTATGTCTCTCACAGTGGACATGCACCTACAATGACAATTTTAGACCCCTCCATGATTTCTAAGTGGGAGAACTTGCAAAATAGCAGGGTGTTCAAATACTTATTTTCCTCACCGTATATACATATATACATGCATACATACATACATATTATATATAAATAAACATACATACATACACACACACATACACACACACATATACACATATATAAACACACACACATATACACATATACAGACACACACACACACACACACACACACACACACACACACACACACACACAC